>NW_010191035.1:0-235 GCF_000695765.1 Mesitornis unicolor
GGCCGGCCCAGCCCTAAACCACGACAAGAATAAATGCCTCAAAAATAAAGGTGATCTGAAAGCACTAAATCCACAAGTAATTCACAGATTCCAAATCTCTGTTTTCACTTCGCTATTATAAAGGTGCAAAATTGCATAATGTAGTGGTTTAGGGCTGGGCTGGCCACTAAATCCTGGACAGATGCTCTCTATTAACCCCTCTCCCCTCCCCAGAAGGGAAAAGAGAATAAGGGAG
>NW_010191035.1:492-1158 GCF_000695765.1 Mesitornis unicolor
GGCGAACCAGCAGGGTTCTGCTCAGACTTCAGCCACTGCAGGATCGAGACGGACGGAAGGGCCCAAGCTGGAAGGGCTCCAAGATAGAAGAAAGACCCTTGTGATGCCTCGGCTTATATTGAGTATGACGTATGTGGGATGGAACACCTAGTTGGTCAGTTTTGGGTTCGCTTTTCCCCCCGTAGGTGCAGACATGGCACCCATGGTGAGGCCTTGAGATTATCAGTAGCAGCACACCGTCTGGGAAAAACATGCTGCTACTTTTCAGCAAGTTCAGCCACTTAAAAGAGACTGACCTGAAAAATAAAATCACTAAATAGTAAATTAGTTCTATTTAGCTCGAACCAGGACACATAATAAGGAAATTATTTTATATGTTTCTCCCTCCTTTGCATTTTTGTTAGCTAGATTGTGACATAAGACTTCACAGAACATGAATAGGAAATCTTTTGGAAATTACTCATTTTTCTATTTGTCTTTGTGCTTTTATTGCCAGGGATTAACAGCAATGTTTTTCTCCTTGAACATACTACTGAGAAAGTAGGTAAAGTCTAAGACGAAAGGGAGTGGTAGGAGAAGGGACTCACTTGGAATGTCTCAATTATGGAAAAATAGAGCATAAATTATTAAATTGGCTCAACACTGGACATGACACCTTTCATAGTC
>NW_010191036.1:0-5958 GCF_000695765.1 Mesitornis unicolor
GGCCCCGCCGCGGGACCCGGAGTCGCACGGACCGAGGCCTTCTGTCCCCTGCTCTCCGTCCCCAGCGCCCTTCCCCATGTCCCTGGCCACACTTGCCCAGGCGTAGTGACAGCCATCCCCTTCCACGGCCTCCCTGAGACTCCCTCGGCCACCACCCAGGGTGCCAAGACTGGTCCTACCTTCGTACTGGACCTCCAGGTGCTCCGAGGTCAGCACGGCCAGCATGGGCTCCACAAGGTTAGTGGGGGCCTCTCCCACCGCATCCTGTGGGGATAAGGGCAGAGTGACAGGGACAGTCTCCACACAGCACTCCAGGTTGTTATCCTGGCACAGGGGCTGCCCTGTTGAAAAACTGTCGTGGCTCCTGTCAGGGCAGGAAGGACAGACACGGGAGCTAAAGCTGCCCTTCACCCCACCCAGGCCCACTACTCACCTGCATAACCACAAGCATCTGCAGAGCCAGCTGCTGCACTTGTGGGGAGGCACAGGGCAGCACAGCAACGAGGCCTTTGTAGATTTGGTTCTGGTACTTGGGATTGCCGTGGCCCAAAGAGTCCATCAGAACCCGCACGGCTTTTTGGGCCTCTGCTGAGTTGGAGGTGGCCAAGAACTCGACGAGGGATTGGACCCCTATGCAGAGAAAGAGACGCCAAGTCGTGTGTCTGGATGAGTCTGCAGGTCGCCTATCTCAGCTGTTTCACTGACACCCCGAGAGAACCCAGAGCCACATCCCGCTCGAAGCGCAGCTCAAAGAAGCCAGGCAAAAAGTTCTTTGTGCTTGCCAGGAGCCACACCACCACTGGAAAACCAGTTGGCAAAATTCTCAGCTGGTGGAGGTGGTCAAGGCCTTTTTGCGGGCGTTTACACAAGCAGAGAGTGTGGCACTAGGATCCCTCTGCTCATCCTGCTGCTTCATGTCCCCTGGAGGCAGCTGGGTGCCTCCCATAACTTCTACCAACGTGAACTGAGCTACAGAACAGCTCCTGGGGTTTGGCTTCCACTGCCCAGGAGAAAAAAAATAGGGAAAACAAAATGTTGTAATGATCTTTCAAAAGATGCAAGCTGCAAAACCCTCCCAGCCCCCAGAGGGGAAGTCTGGGAAAGTTTGCAGCAGGGAAACGCTGCAAGTAAGAATGGAAACTGTTTTGTGGTTGAACTGGAGCAGTTGCAACCAGCAGGACAGCAACATCACATCAAACAAAACGACTGTAAAGAAAGCCAGCTCATTAAGAACTGCGAGGGGATGAAATGCAACCGCTTGACAATAGCAGAGGCTCTGAACTCCTGCCAGCCAGACAACCGCTGCGGCAATCGTGGAGGGAAGGGAGTGGCTCAGTGGGGCAAACAGCCCCAGGGGCCAGAGGTCAGGGAGAACATCCTCGCCCGAATTAGGAAAAAGCACGGCCGGACGTGCCACCTACCGTAGCTTTCACAAATGAGCTCCTTGTACTTCCTGCCAGCCTCTGCGACGAGCTGCAGCAGCTTTACAGCCTCCTTTTTGTCCTCTTCTTTCAGGTGGTTCAGCCCTAGTATTTCCAGGAGAATCAAGACACCTCCGATCTCCAGAAATTCAATGAGGTACCTGCGTCTGCAGGGGCAGGAGGAAGAAAACCAGAAGTGGTTGTTGGTTTTGAGAGCACTTGAAATTCCCACCACAAGCCTCACTGGAAAAATGCCTTGCCTGAAATGCTTACACAGCCCTCCCAGAGGACCACTCAAGTCTTGTTGTTTTCTTTATCTCATCACGCCCTCCCCCTGTGTGCCCTCCCCACGGCACCTCGCACCCAGTGACGTTCCCGAGGACAGGGAACTGCTGGAGAGAGTCCAGCGTAGGGCTACAAAGATGATCAAGGGAGTGGAGCATCTCCCTTCTGAGGAGCGGCTGAGGGAGCTGGGGCTCTTTAGTTTGCAGAAGAGGAGACTGAGGGGAGACCTCATTCATGTTTATAAATATTTAAAGGGTGAGTGTCACGAGGATGGAGCCAGGCTCTTCTTGGTGACAAACAATGATAGGACAAGAGGTAATGGGCACAAGCTGGAACACAGGAGGTTCCACTTCAATTTGAGAAGAAACTTCTTCTCAGTGAGGGTGACAGAGCCCTGGCCCAGGCTGCCCAGAGAGGTTGTGGAGTCTCCTTCTCTGCAGACATTCAAAACCCGCCTGGACGCCTTCCTGTGTAACCTCATCTGGGTGTTCCTGCTCCGGCAGGGGGATTGGACTGGATGAGCTTTGGAGGTCCCTTCCAATCCCTGACGGTCTGGGATTCTGTACTCACCCGCTCGCAGCAGACAGGAAGATGCCGATGGACCTGAGCAGCTTGGCGAGGCACGAGCTGTACCTGTAGCTGTTTGACAAGGTTAAGGAGAGATTCACAGCCCATTGCCGTGTCCCTCAGGCTGCCTTTGGCAATGTGGAGGTCTGAACTGGGTATGTGCTCTGCGAGAGAGCACTGACCTTCCTCTCAGAGGCATGCAGAGGCAGCAGGCTCATCCCAGTATGAGCAAACCCGCTAATTCTAGGTCTCTGAGAGACAGGACACGTGAATTTCCCATCAGTTCCATCTCTAGATATCCAGTGGTTTTTTTCAACCCTGGATATGGATGTCTCCATCCAGAAGCTTATTCTTGAACCAAAGTTTTGGTAGCGGATTTCCCTCCCTCTCCCTCCCACTACCGCACGCCACCTCCAGCCGCCCAAGGCCATGGGTACGTCATCCTGAGCCACACTGTGAGGCGAGCCAGGAACAAGCTGGCTCCCTGGGAGAACTCCAGCTCCAGCTCTGGCTCCATCTTGCCGTCATTGCTTTTGATGAAGTTGTCTAGGATGTGGCTTCGAGTAACGTTGTGGCCGTCGTCCCATTCCTTCAAGAAAACCATGACCTTCCTGATGGCTTCCTGCTCTTTGACAGAAGTCATGATCTCTTCTGCCTAGAGAAGAGTGAGGAAGAAGTTAAAAACGGGGCTTGAAGATAGAAAAAAAGTCTGTGCTAAAGAATTAACCACCAGAACCACATTTAAAAATCTCTGGAGAATATTATTAAAGAGCTTTCTAGCCATTAATTTAATCTTATTTTACTTCATACTCATCACATTGATATGAAGACAGAGGCAAAATGAGAGTTTCTGCTGTATCTGAAGCTGCCCAATGCGTCTGTGACAGACTTGAGATTATTTTCCAGGGCATGTGGCTTCACCACATGAGCTCTCTTCTCTGCTCTGCTCATAAAGTCATTTTGATGTTACCCATTACCCCAGTCTTGGCTTCTCGCTAGCCTCATGATATGAACACCGCATCTCATATCTGACCTGCCAGAGAACAAATAGGGTGAAATGAGAGCACAAATAGGTATGGATTGATGGGGAGTGACAGGGTCAAGGGGGCTGTAAGTGCCTGTTAGCACAGCAGCGCCGCACGTCCTCACCCACGCGATGGAGCAGCAGGCGTTGGGACTGGGCTCACATCCACTCCAGGAAGATGTGCTCGGGAGTGGGAGAGCGCCCTGGGACCCTGTGGCACGCCAGACATTTGCTCTGGTTCTTTCTTATGTACTTTCTATGGCATGTTTTTCAACAACCTAAAAAACCCTGGGATGGCAAGAACTACAGGCAAGAAGACAGATCTAGAAGCATCCTCTGCCTGCACTTCCATCCCTTCACCCAGGTGTTACATACAAATTTATCTGGCACACTTTTGGCTCACTACGATGTCCCCTATTCCAGCTGGACAAGGTGTGCTTAGCAGGGGGGTGAAATGTCAGAGGATTAAGCTCTGGGGTCGTTCAGGGAGGTGAGAATTTCACTGAGACCCATGTGTTTGGCTGTAAGACACTGAGCAATCTCTAGAGGCCTTGCAGTTACACCATTGAGTGTCTGTGTGCACAAAAGGATGCAGAAAAAGGGACAAGGTCACGGACAGCTGCACTAACACGGATTTGTTGTCCTCTACCAAGCTGTATCCACAAGCCCCAGGGTACAAAAGGAGTTCACACTTTGTCTAACACAGTTCTTGGACTTCCTATGTAAGAAAAGCATCGCTTTAGGTTTAATTTAAAGTGTGGCTTAAGAGAAAAAAAAGTTAAAATTACACAAAATCGTTGGGTTTCAGAATACAAAGTTTCTTTCAGTGCAATACCAGTCCCCAAAATTTCCTATTGACAAAGTTCTTGAGCCTTTTCTCCTAGAATCTGGAGCAAAATCCCCACTCAGGTCCAGAGTATCACCAGGATACCTGCTCAGAAGGAACTTATTGCTATTACCTGAAGCAGACTGAAAATAAAGAGGTCAACAGCTACCTCGGTGCCTGACAACAAACAAACAAAGTCTTCAAGAAGCTGGCCAAGAAACCAGGTTTGAGAATTAAGGTGAGGTGAAATTTCATTTGGGAATTAACGGCCTGTGCTCTGGAAGGAGCCTGTGTCCTTGGCAGGGTGTTTGCAGGGTCTCCTTTTCAGGGAAGCAGGTTTAAAATAAATCTATTTTCCCCAAATAGTTGTGATTGAAAATGTTATTAGCCATAACAAATGTTAGTGCTGACAGGAGAATGGCCTGTTAGGGGCCTGTGGTGAAACAGTCAAGTGAAAGTCATATTTCACATTATTGCGAGCATTTTCCCGTGATTTACAGAATATTTGTGAAACATTACTTGCAAGGCACATGATTGATATTGAGAGAACAGCCAGTGTGTAGGTGGAATCTGTATTTCACAGAGCCTGTTTGCATTAAATTTACAGTCCCATAAAGTGCTCCTCTGTCCTCAGCAGAGATCTAGTTAAAAGAACTTTACAGTCTGAAACATCCCCAAATTGATTCTAAATGAACGTTTCCATATTTATGTTTGAGGTGCTGGTGGTGTAATACCATCCTGCTTTTATCACAGAGCTGCAGCAACCCCCTCCGCTATTCAGAAATACAGCAGCAGCCTCTGGACGTGAGGATTTTAGTGATACAAAGGGCTTGCCTATGAACCAACGGCCTGAAACAAGGATCACACAAAGCTCCTGACAATACAGTGGGATCTGTCCCTGGGTGCTATCATAACAGCATCTGCTGACACGGCAGTCTGTAAGCCAACATTGCAAAGTACCCTGAAAATGTACGTGAATATTTTTATTAGGACCGTTTTACATATGGGAACATAGAGACACAGGGAGGTGAAATGACTCGCCTGGGTTGTTTGTCAGTGCTAGCATCAGCACGTAACTCCTGTCTGTTGGCTTCAAACTCTGCTCTCAACGGCGCTGCACTGCCACTCTAGTCCATTGGACCTAATAATCACAACAAGGCTGGGTCAGGGCAGCGCTTTACTCCTGCCAAGACAAGCACAAGTGATTTAGGAACTGGTCTGGCAATTCAGCAGCTCTTTACAGCCAGAGTGCTGCTACATCATCAGACTGAGATCAAAAGGCAGAGCGGTGCTGTGTCAGCCTCCGTCCGAGCGCGAGGTGCCAGGGGCTGATACAGCCTTGGACTCAAGGAAGGACAGAGCGACGGTGATCTGGTGTTACCTTTGCATCTTGCAACATCAAGGCTGTGCCCAGCCTCAAGCAAACCTCAAAGCTTTGGTTTCCCTAGCAGGTCTCATCTTCTCCTGGCATAGCTCAAATGCCCCTCAACCCTCCTGACACACAATGTGGACCCCAATGCCTTCTACCCAGCCCCCAGTCCCACTGAAAAAATCCTCCCTCCCTCTGACCCCCCCCGTTAGCCCCAGCCACAACCCCAGGCCTCTTCACTCCACTCCCCCTCAGCTGGGCCCTGCACTGACCCCTACCTAATCCCAGCCCCTACCCCGCTAACCCACTGCAGCCTCAACGTTCCCCTCCCAGATGACCCAGCCCAACCACAGGCCCTGTGCCCCCAGGCCCTACAGACCCTAGTGCCCATCCCAGCCCCCGTGTCCGCTCCCGCTCGCCCAAACGCCCAGCCTAGGACCAACAACCTCCCTCAGCCCTATCCCCC
>NW_010191037.1:0-17434 GCF_000695765.1 Mesitornis unicolor
ACTCCCATCCACCTGTGCCT
This sequence comes from Mesitornis unicolor, assembly GCF_000695765.1. Classification (NCBI taxonomy): domain Eukaryota; kingdom Metazoa; phylum Chordata; class Aves; order Mesitornithiformes; family Mesitornithidae; genus Mesitornis; species Mesitornis unicolor. The sequence continues at coordinate 21 of NW_010191037.1, forward strand.
AAAGGCAAAGGGGGAGCGGGGAGGTGAAGGAACTGGGAACAAAAGCTGAGCCTGGGAAGAAGGGAGGGGGGGGGGGAAGGTGTTTTGATTTTAAGATCTGGTTGTATCTCCCGTTGTTCTGCTCTGATGTTGGTAACAAATTAAAATTGTTTTGTTTTTTATTCCTTATGATGAGTCTGTCTTTTTCCTGTGACCTGTTTAAGTGGTGAGAAGCCCTCCCAGTCTTTATTTTGCCTGGCCCTTCTTTGGGGCATCGTGGTGCTCAGTTATGCACTGGGCCTAAACCACGACGTTAATACAGTAACACATTTTTGTTACAAATAATGCTACATTGTAAAGATTGGTGTAGATTACTTCTTGTCCACTCATTCTCAGGTAGTACATAAAAAAAAAAAAGCAAAAACATTTTGGGTAGAACTGTATGTCTGTGGGTGTTCTTATTTTTCATTTCCTTGCACTTCTGTCGTTGTCTCTCTTGGCTGGGGCTAAAAGAAGAATTGCAGAACTGCCACCAGAAAGACTGTGCTACTAGGGAATATATGAAGCATGTTGTTTCAGATTTAATTAGAAAAGTTTTGTACAGATTTGCTCTGTAGGCCACATTTCAACATTAAAGTTGAGGGCAGCTGATGCCATCTGCTCCATTTAATGCAAATTCAATGCAGCCCTTCGGCTTTTGGCAACTTACCAATACGGCCCTCAAAGTATTTGGGCAAAGTATGACCATCCCTGCTGTACTGAGTGCCCCTGTTTTCTCTCCCTCCTCTTGCATGTCATACCTTTTGAAAATCATAAGTAGTCCTTTCTGCTTATGCCTCAGTGCCTAAGCAGTGGTGGATTTTTTAGTGTTTCTGTGGTTGGTCATGTATGATTTCAAGGAAGAAAAAAAAAAAAAGCTAGTTTCTATAAATCAAACAACAACACTCATCATTAGTCTTCTGGGATACATGCTGCAAACCCTTAGGACCAGCTTTTCAAAGAAGGAGAATATTGTTTCTGATGTGAAATTGATGGATGTTTCATGTACTGTGAGTGACAATGATATAAGGATTTCCAAGAGCAGAGGATCCTCCCAAACCTGTCTTAGCTGCTTTATGTGATCCAAGCTTTAAAGAACATCTATGCCTCACTTCTTAATGGGTACCAAGACTGAAAAATACAAGGAGATGCCCAGGAGAAAAAGTTGTTAGAAAGTAATTATTTGTCATGTTATATGTCCAATTTGAAAGGAAACTGCCAGAGAGTAGGGGTCTGGCTTTCTTGTGTCTCAGCAAAGTGCTACATACAGCTATGGAAGAGTGGAAATTAGCAAATATTTAAAAAAGGATAATTAATCATTATTATCCTTTTCAATTTTTAAGCACTAGCTAACTTTATGAAATGTCATAAAAATATGTTTGATCAGAGGACTTTTTTCCTAAAGTTGTTTTTAATAAATCAGCCTATATCAAAAGAAAATCAACCAAACAAAATCGTACTTACACATACAGTTATCAAAGTGTTTAATCTTACGGTTGCTTTAGTCGGTTGAACTAATTATTCTTATTTCACAAAGGGAGATGGGATACAAAGGGAGTTCAGCAGATTTTCCTAAGGTCACTTGGGAAATCTATTACAGAACAAGGAAGCTTTTCCACATGTCTCACTGCTGAGGTAATGCCAAAGCTACTGACTAGTGTGGTGGTCATGAAAATACTATATAAAAATATAAGACATTTGATGTGCCATAGTTGTAATACTTCTCAAGGATAATTGCACACTTAGTACTTAAAAGAAGAGGAATCAAATGCATTAAAAAAATGAAATGGAGGGAGAGAGAAGGGGAGGGAGGGAACAGTTAGAGTGCAATAAGTCTGCTGCCTGTGACAATTCTTGCGATGTACTGTCATGCCTTGAGATCTGTATTTCTGTATATCGGTAGAAATCCACTCTACAACACTCTGTCAGGGTCAAAACTGTAGTAGCTACAGCTGCTGAAGGTAAGTTACAAAGAGAACAAAGCAAAACTCTTTGTTGTACCAAAAATGAAATAAAGAATAGCAATCACTACAAACAAAATTATCTGTTTGTGTATATATGACCCCAGACTCCAGTGGGAACTCCAGAAATTATGCCCTAACATTTGGAGTGGGAAAATTATTTATCTTAGCAGCTTTCAATGGCTTCATATAACTTAAGTAGAAGTTTCCAGTTTAGCTACCTCTGAGAAAGTCACTTAATGCTCTATTTATAATCTATGAACAATCATAGACACTTCTGAAGGATAATTTAGATGTTTTTGAGACGTAATTTAGATTGCTGCTTTAAGATGAAAAGAATCATGAGAAAAACTTCTTTCTCTTCTTTGACCAGAGAGAAATCATAGGATGAGTAGTTCAGATAGAGACCTCTACACTGATGCTACCTTCATTTAGTTAGAAGAAAAGGTGTCTTCATTGAAATTAACCTATTTTTTCTGAAACATGGATATTTCCTTTTGGCAGAACAAATGCATTTATTTTTAAGTTTGAGTAATTTATTTTAATGAGCACTAAAAATATATTTTGATTGTATGCCATATTTAAATGTTAGTAGATAATTAATATTTTCTAAATATATTGCTTCAACATCATCAGTATGAAATTATTTCAATTAAAACTGTAAATATTAATACATCTTTTATTTCATTTGGAGAAAACACACAATACTTCAGCTGTCCTCAGCTCATGGATTTTTCCTCCTGTGAAACTCGTGGGAGTGCCTGACTTTTTTTTTTGTTATATTTAAATTGATTTTTACTTTTGGATTTGGTCATTGATAGATTGATAATGTATTTGTGTTCAAGTTTGTTTCATAAAATTAATCTTGCTATGGGAAAGATTCTTGGTAACATCCATCTTTTAATTCAGATCAAGTTAATAACAAGGCTCAGGGCTTTCTTTCCCATTTGCCAAAGTGTAAATATGTGTGTTTATATGTAAATGTAAGCTGTCTTACAATTTTGTTTGACAAAGTTGTAAGGTACCTAGAACAATGACTTGCCAAGAATTTATCACCTTCATTAATTATCCATTTACCATGATTGGAATAGTAGAAAAACTTTATTTCTAAATCAGATTTTTATGTCTCCTGGGTGCTTGTGAGTCTATTATTAGAGCATTGCATACTTCTGACTATATGCTTGAGAGCTAGAGATGTGTTTCTTTCCCTGTTTTACAGGAAGGCAGAGAGAGAAAAAAAGGAAACCAAAAAACGTGTTTTACTATCTGTCTCCATCTGGCTGCAGAGATTAAGAACAGAGGAATTTAACAACTGCAACCATCAACAGGAGAACACTGGTGAGTGAGCGCAGACAGACTATCCATAGATTCACATTTTCACAAAGAATCTAGATTACCTTAAACAGATGCCTTTTGAGAGCATGTTCAGCTGACCAGCTGTGGCAAAGAGAAAGAAACTCTCAGCTTAAATCAGAGTTGACAGAGATTTCTTTGACCTGGTAAGCTCTCTGAGAAGTAGATTTCTAAAGCCAAGACAAATCAAAAGTGTCAAGTTGAAGAACTGTTGCTCTACCAACCTTCAAATTGAAAACTGTAGAAAGAGTATTTGGAGGTATCACAGATTTTCATAGATTATTATGTAAATACAGCAGAAAATGAGGCATGCAAGATTATCTGAATCACAGAAAATTTTATGTAATTAAATACTGGGTGCTTTAGGGTAAGAAAATATAAAGTTTATAAATGTAGATCATGCATAAAAAAGGAATGTTTCCAGGAAAATAGGAGTAGTGGTTGCAATAAACAAACATAACACGAGCTCTTTTCTTATGGTTGTGGAATCACAGATATGAGAAAGGATAGGAATAAGAAGGTGATTTCTCTGTATCCTAATTAGCCTCAGGTTCTTATACTGGTGCTAGTTTTCTTGATTACACAGAGCTTTGGATGAAGGCCTAATTCAAAATGCCTCTCTTTGGAAAGATTGCTGAAGAAACAAGCATCATTAGGGATGATGCACTAGGTAAGGGACATGGGGAATTTAGTTGATTGTTTCAGCTGTGTGGTTACCTAGAAATATAGTACATTATGGAGTTGCTCTTTCTGCTTTGATATATTGTGTTTGTCAGTGGTGCCTGCCACACTCAGATAGGCACCTCTTCTTGTTTTGCAAATGTAACTGTCTCAGTAAGGATAATTAAATCAAGCCCCTGAGGTCTCATGTACCACAGTTTCCATTTCTTTCTTTCTGTTCTAGCTCAGGAAGCAAGTGAGGGTATCATATCCACTCAACACCTCTCAGTTTCTATTTGGGAGGGCTATCACTGTGTCCGTGCAATGCACGTTAATCTACTTCCAAGGCTCAAATGCAAAGCCCTCTAAGATCGTCCATCTTAGAGGACTTATTAATTTGTCTAAGATACACAAGAGAAGTGAAAGGCCTTTGCATTGGTGACATCTCTGGAAGATGTTTCATAAAATCATAGAATTGTTTGGGTTAGAAGAGACCTTAAAGATCATCTGGTTCCAACACCCCTGCCATGGGCAGGGACACCTCCCATCAGACGAGGTTGCTTAAAGCCCTGTCTGACCTGGCCTTGTACACTTCCAAGGAGGGGGCATCCACAACTTCCCTGGGCAACCTGTGCCAGCGTCTTACCACCCTCACAGTAAAGAATTTCTTCCTTATATCTAATCTGAATCTACCTTCTTTCAGTTTAAAACTATTCACTCTTATCCTATCAATAATGCCCTAAAAGAGTCTCTCCTCTTCTTTTCTGTAGTCCCCCTTTAAGTACTGGAAAGCTGCTGTAAGGTCTATGCGGACAATTTTCTTCTCCAGACTGAAAAACACCAACTCTCTTTGCATGGCTCATAGGAGAGATACTCCACCCCCCTAATCATCTTCATGCTCCTCCTCTGGACTCTCTCCAACAGCTCCATGTCCTGATGTTGGGGGCCCCAGAACTGGATGCAAGATGGAGTCTCATGAGAGTGGAGTTGATGGGGAGAAGAATCACCTCCCTGGACCTGCAAGTCACACTTTTTTTGATATAGCCCAGGATACAGTTGACTTCCTGGGCCACCAGTGAACATAGCTGGCTCATATTGAACTTATCAACCAACATCCTCAAGTGCTTCTCCTCAGCACTGCTCTCAATCCACTCTTCACCCAGCCTGTATTTGTGTTTGAAATTGCCCCAACTCAGTTAAAGGGCTTTGCACTTTGCCTTGCTGAACTTCATGTGACTTGCATGGGCCCACCTCTCAAGTCTGTCAAGATCCCTCTGGACGGCATCCCTTACCTCCAGTGTGTCAACTGCACCACCCAGCTTGGTGTTGTCAGCAAATTTGCAGAGGGTGCTTTCTATCCCACTGTCCATGTACTCAAGAAAGATGCTGAACAGCACTGGTCCCAGTACGAACCACAGGATATAGTTTATGAATGTTACATTTATGGTTGGGCTTGATGATCTCAGAGGTCTCTTCTAACCTTAATGATTCTATGATTCATTGTACAATCTTCCAATAATTCAGTTATTCCTATTTCTAAGACTGAATACACATCCCTAGAACTGCCTATCAGGAGGCTCAGTGTGAATGAAACTAAACAAATCAAAGCTTGCAATAAAACAATATAAAATTTAGCTTCTGGAATTATTTTTCTAAACTAAACTTTCACAATTCCTACCCCTGAAGCCCCAGACAGGGCTATCAAAGATGCATCATGCACATTACTAGCTTCTATGTGTTAATTGCTTATTTCACCACTAAAGTCTTAAATTACTACACAGATTTATTTTTTCTCTTTTCAAAGAAGGAAAATGATGCCCTGATTGGATCTAAGTCATCTGGGATGATCAGTATGGTAAATTTTTAATAAGAAGATGAAGCATTGAGTGATTTACTCTTAATCCCATTGCATGAGCTGAAGGAGGCTAAAGAACAAAGGTTTACGGTCCCTTTGGAGATTTGTTTCATCTGCACATCAGCTTACAATTAATGGCCATTTAACTGTTGTTCTCCTGCTGGACATTGGTGGATTGATTCAGTAAATAAAAGTGACAGAGCAGTGTCCCATGGCAGTATAATAGAAACTGGCTGCACCTGTTATTTGCGAATCATTGCTTGCCAGGGCATTGACCTTTTCTAGGCTAGCTAAAACTAATAGGAGAAATTATGGGACTTATTATTTAAATTTCATTATAAGAACTTGTATGACAGATTCTCAGTTTCTTTAAATTCAGTGCAAACCACAGTACTATGTCAATACTATCAACTCCTCCCCTTTTCCTTACTAGTTATTACCTGGTGTTAGTGACCAGTTGGTTAGTCAACACTTATCAAAGCAAAAGACAATGATTACCTACTCTAAGGGATTGTTGGGAGAAAAAGACTGCTGTTTAATGAGCAGTATGTAACACCAAAGTCTTCTTTCTTTTTCCTAGTGAATTAAAGAGAAAGAAAGGTTTATGCTAAGAGAAGGAAAAAAAACCCAAATGAAAAAGAACCACAACTGGTGTTGCTCCTCCAAGCATCTGTGCTTTGCATCCCAATCTAGTTAGAAAACAGCTGCCATCAGATAACAGAGCATTTACAAATATTTAATGACAGATTTGTCCTCTATTTCACCTGCCAGAGATATGAGGAGAGGGATGGGAACAGGGAGGAGAGGGAAGGCAGGGCAGAGTGATTTCACTTCTTTATCCCTGCTGCTGTTACTGAAGTTATCAGGGGAGGGACACAGTGCTCCGAGTTTTATAGTTGGCCTAATACTCTCGTTTGCTCTGTTTCTCCTCTGAGGCTGCAGCTGCTGTCTTGAAACAAGCTGGCTACAGGGATGGAAACGGAGTTGGTCAGGAGTCCAAAGGAGTGGTGTGTGTCAACAGGGAATTCAACAGTGTTTGCACAGCATGTGTGAGATGAGGATCAGGACTGCGGCAACTGGATAGAACTGTTTTCACAGCTGAATTTGTCAGCGGTGTCTGGGGATGCTTTCAGAGTGCATCTCCAAGTTTATTCAATCATATCTTGATGAAAACAAAAGGAGCAACTGGTAGGCCTTCTTTTCTTATTCTAATTTAAAAAGGAAGGAATAATAATGAGAGAAAGCCTCTTTGGAAGGGGTCTCCTTAAATATGCAAAAAATATTTACCCTTGGGAAACATGTAGGGAATTAGAGGGCAGTGGGTATATTGAACCTAACCCCAAAAATTCAGGTATGAGATTATTTTATAGCCCATTTCTCTCTTTGTGTTCATTCCACACAGCTAGGACATTGCATCTATTTACAAAGCATCTTCTTCACCCCAATTTATCCTGGACAGAAAGAGGAAAAAACACAGCCCACTTACATGGCAGGGTATCCAAAGGAAGTAGAGGAACTGTGTAAACTGCTGCCCTGCAGAGCTGAGCTGCAGGAATGAGACAAAGACAGAAAAGCATGCTTTTTAAAGCTTCATTGATTAAGACTAACAAAATTGTGACCTCCTCAGTGCCAGCATTTGGCTGACTACACTCATGCTGTTCTCCAAAATCAGGAAAACACAGGTGCAGGTAGGCTGCTACAGGAGACCAGCTGAAATGGGCACAGTGCTGGGCTGAGATGGGGAGCACAGCATGAATTCTCAGCCCCCCCGAGCGTCCTGGCAGGACGCAGTGACAGAACTGAATAAAAAAGGGGCTGGACTCATTCTCTGAACAGCTCCAGCCTCTGCGGAAAGCCAGAGATGTAAACGTGTGGCTAACAATCCTAAATTAACGTGCTGTGTTCAAGTGGACTTTGAACAGTTTGCTTCCATTATGTTAGCATTTGCCTCTCTGAAAAATAGAGGTGGGGAAGCAAGAGAGAGAAAAGGGAGAAAATAAGGATGAAAATAAAGGACTAATAAAAGCCAAACACAGCAGAGTGTGTGAAGCATCTTGAGAGCTCTCTGAGGGTCTGCCAGCCAATGCGTGTCAAGGAGGCTGTGGTGTCACTGGTGCTGGAAACCATCACAGTAAGGACTCACACTGAGCCAGAAGTGGCCTGGGTGATGCAGAAACAGTTCCTGAGGAACATGAGTAAGCTGAGACTACCAGAAAAAAATGATGCCAGGTTGATACCCTTGCACCTTCAAAACCTGGAGGTCTTGGCTATCTTAACCTCTTTGGTGACTGCTCTGCCACTGTTTGGATTCAGAGTAGAAGATGTAGCTCTCATCTTGCCTCCCTCTTAGCATCATTTCCGCAGCTGTGAACCAAATCCTACCATTCATATGATGCCGGAAAGAAGAAAAGTCTGGGAATCATGAAGATACACTCACTACACTCCTCAAGAAAGAAAAGGGAACCCTAGTGCAAAATGGATATTTACACAGAGACATCATAAGCAAAAATATGAGTGAAGAAGGAGATAATTGGTGAAAAAAGAAAGCATAGAAAGGGAAAAAGACTTAACCAAAGCCAAGCAGCAAACAGTAGCAGTGCCAGGAATCAATCACAGGTCTTCCAATTCACTTCAAAGTGCATCCAGTAAAATAAGATTTCCTAGAAAAGCTTCTCCATGGTGATTTGGAGTAGATTCTGATGTGAACAGACCAACAAATTCTGGATAGTGCTTAGACCTGTGGAAAAGGCTGGGGTTTGATATGTTAAAAATATGCTGGAGGTAGAGAAATTAACAATGACATTTTGACTACTGATCCAGGCATTTCTTGCTAACTTTTTTTGCTTTCCACCTTCTGTGTTTGTCTGTAATTGCACATCTGCTCGAATAAAGGACACTTGAGTTCCACAGCAGATATTAAAAACGATCACCAAACCACAGGAAATTTACTCTGCATTTTGTGTTCATCAGCTATTCCTACCACTTCTTCAAAAAAACTTTTATTCCTCATGTTAGAGATGGTGCCCCTTGGGTGAGTCAAGGCTGGCGATCTTTAATTAAATTAATCAAAGCCAGGGACAAAAATCTGTGGGGAATATCGGGAAAGCCTCTAAGTTAATTAATCAGACACAGACAAGTAGTTTAGGCCCAAAACAGAGTTGTTGTGGTTTCTTAAAAGACAAACTGATATGAATAGAAATAATTTCTGTTGCTGATTTAAAAGGGCACTGAAAAAAGCTATAATTTGGCCCTTCAGCTCATACAAAATCATTGATGATTTATCTTATTAAAGGAAAAATACTTTAAATTTTAGCCCTAGGTTCTCTCTACTTTATCCTTCAACTGCAATTCAATTTCCTATTCTTGTTCTTTTCTCTTTTCTTCTGTTGTAAGTACAAATTTACTACTCATGAAAACAAGTAACTAATTACCCTGGAATGAAATCAGGCAAAGTGATGCAAAAAATTGCGTCTTCTTCTTTTACTCCTGTGAAACGACAGAAACTGAACATTTCTGTCATTGTAAATAATCTGCTATGTGCCTCAGGACCCAAATTTTTTTAAGGGAAAAGTGGACAGGTCTACAACAGAGACATTGGTGGTCTCTCTTGACATACAAAGGCAATATGACCAGTGAGAACATTATGCCTGTATACAAAAAGCAGAAGATAGGATGCTAGCCAAACTTTTACAGGACCAATGGAGGGATTTGACAGGATTTGTTAGTAGGTCCTTTTTGGATGAGTCTTTGCACTGTTTCTCAACAACCTTCCTCATTGCTGTTCTTGCATCAATCACCATTTCACCTCATAACTAGTAACAAGGTCTAGAAGCCTATTTTTTCCAGTTTAATATTTTAGACAAATGCCCACAAGAATCTTGGGGTGAAACCCTATGTTTATTTTTGACAAGATCATATATAAGTCTTGAATGTCCCAGAAGAATGAAGTAGGTCTGGCAACACAGGATAGCATCAATACATGGAAAGATGGTTCCCATGTTTTCACACAGTTCCCATTTTCTTTACATTCATTTTCCACTGTAATCTTTTCAGCCCTGTCTCCTCTATCTGATGTTTCATACTTTACATATGCCTCTTTCTTGCCCTTGATTGCTTTTTTGCCCACTCATATTCATTCAGATTAGCCTTTTTTACTTCCAGCATATTTATTGCTAGTTGGCATGAATAACCCTTGGGTATAAATTAATTTCTATTTGAATACTTTCAATTTTCACTCTAATTCATATGTTTCAGTTAAGCCCCTGATGTCAAAATCCTCTCTAGAGAAGAGTGGATAGCTCAGGGGATAGGTGATAAGCTCCCTTGTCTTTTCCCTGTAGAGCACTGGTTCCACTGGGCCTATAGAGAGTTTGTAATAGCTGAAAGTCCTTATTCTTCACTGGTTTTATAGACTATTGAGTTGCACAGGCTCCACTGCCTTCATGTCCTCATTAAAAATGGGCAAAGAAAGAAAATGTATTTCCTTCAAATGTATTTGGTCAAATTTAATTTTAAATAAGAGTTCGTTCAGATTATACTTACCTACTTGCTCCTAGTAGTTCCCAGAATATTTTTTGTTATTTTTAATCTTTTTAATTTTTTTGTTATTTATAATATACATAGATATATAGATATATAGATGTGTAGATATATAGATATATATATAATGGTTTAAAATTGGGCTGGCCACTAAATGATGGTCAGATGCTCTCTATGAAACCCTCTCCCCTTCCGAGAAGGGGAAAAGAAAGAGAATAAATGACAGAGACCTATTGGTTGGAAAAAAAAGCCAACCTAACAGGTTTAATGAAACAATAAGTATAATACTACAAGATACTAATGTAAATAGGAAAATAATAAAATATATACAAATATATACAAAAAACAGTATCAAATTCTCCCCTCAACCCCCTAACCCTCTTCCAATGACAATTACATCACCAGAGGCTCTGTGGAACAGGGCACTGGAAAAGTCCCAAACTGGACTCAGCAGCAAGTGGGAGCAGGATTCAGGAACTGAATTCAGGAATGCATTGATCAGGATCAAAGGCAGAAGAACTGGCAGGGTTCTCCTCAGACATCGGCCATGGCAGAAGAAGTTAAGAACAAGGGAGGAGATTTGGCCTTTGTGATCCCTCAGTTTTATACTGAGTGTAATTTTTATGGGATAGAATACCTTGTTGGTCAGTTTGGGGTCGTGTCTTCTGTCCACTCCTCCCCGCAGGTGCAATATCTCACACTACCACAATACGGCACCCATGATACAGAAGTGGGCTTGGTCTCTATAGGCACAAATATAAGAAAAAGCTATATTTACATACCATACCTAATAGTAACTATAAACACCAAGCACTGTAAGTTGTAGAAATGAACACTGTCTGGGAAAACCATGTTAGTTTAAGATAGTACAGTCACTTAGAGGAGTCTTAACTGGGAAGTAAAATAACTGAATAGAGAGTTAGTTTTATTTAGCTCAAATTGTGACAATATATATAACATTTTCATTTATTTGTGTTTACCTCAGAAGTAGGAGGAGCATTTGTTTATGAATCAGAGTGTATTGGTGAGAGGTGAACAAGCATGACTGCAGACAAACCAGCCTATCTGTTTTTCCTGTTTTTAGTTTGTGGCTGAAACATCTAAAAATTTCAGCTGAGGTCAGGACCCTCTTATGCTCGATGGGGTACATATGCATGGTAAGAGAAAAAAGAGGTCCCAAAAGAGCTTACTGTCTGCATAATGAGTGGGTGCAAAATGTCTCCCAACTGCATTGCCTATACATGTGATGGCTTCAGAGGAATGTGACAAGTAAAAATTGGATGCAAAGCCTGCTAAAGAGCTACCTACCTCTTTCTGTCAGGTGTGGAAGGAACAGAACTCTTTTTTACAGCTCAGATCTATGTAACTAGGCAAATATACTGATCTTCCTTGTGCAAATAGACATTTTAAAATGTTCTAAAATCCCTATACCAATTTATTTCCTGCTATTTCATCCCATCTTTCCCCATAGATGCGAAGCCTCTTGATTTGTTTGGTTTTCCCTGCTATTTATAACACAGGGGTCAACCAATTAGGCAACAAGCAGGTGAAGGGAAAAAAAAAATTAAAAAAAGGTGGCAGAGGTGACCAATCATATGGAATAAATAGTGTATCAGGATTAGTGGACATCCATAGCCAGAAGCCTGCAAGAAATCCATAGGCTCAAAATTGTTCACACAAACTGCTCAATGAGCAAGTGCAAAGACACTAATCCATAAAGGTCACATTCTACCCTCGCAGATTCCTCAAGCAGAAAAAGAAAGGGAATGGGGCTAAATTAGTTGCATAAATTATTTGCAATGAATATTCCGAGAAGCTCTGGTTGTGTTTGTTTGTCACTTCCTACCTTAATGTCAATTACTCAGGGCCAGATGTTAGCACACATTGATGACAACACTCCCTCCAGGTCCCGAGGCAGAAAGTAATGAGTGAAGGTAGCAGATCTATGCTAAAAGAGTCTTTAATAGACTAAGGTTCAGGTTTTCACATGGATTTAGGTATCTAAATCCCTTTGGAGACTTCAGCTGTGGAATTCTGTACACAATTCAGTGAATGCATCAAGGTGCTCTGGCAGTTACTTGTTTTTCTCCCATTTTGCTTTTGGGAGTCTGCCTGACAGAGAAAGACAAGGTTTAAAAGACCCTGAAAATCTGAAATAAAATGAAAAAAAAAAAAAATGTTGGTCAGGAAAACAACTGGTTCGGTGTCATCAACAATACCTAAAATTGTCTATAGGTTCAGAAAACAGCTTATTTTTTCTGATTTGCTGTAAAAAAATATAATTAGGTCTGCTTTTTTGTAGCTTCTGTAAAAAAAATACAAAATTGAAGTAACTTTTCCTATTCAATTGGGCTTTTCTTGCCATTTATCATGTATGGTTTTTAAATTAAAAGTGTAGAGATTCTCATAAATAGACTGGGTTGCTTGACTGAAATGTAACACAAACAGAGTGATCTTGGCTTAGGCTTATAGTATATTATGTGAAACATATTACTATCAGGCATCATGGAGGCGAAAGTCCAGTAAGGAAGCATGCTTTATATGGAGAATTGAGGGCATTTGGCATTCCAACTTCAGTTCCCATAAGGCACCACAGTATTGTAACCAGATGTAGTTTACTGTTGAACTGACTCCAGATGAAACATTCACATTCAATTTAACACACCAAAATTAAATATTTTGATCTGGGAATCTGGAAGCATTTTGTTTTGACAGAAAATGTCAAAGCAAAACATACCAGTATTTCTGAGTAGTGGTTGTTTTTTTTTTCCCCAAAAAACTTTTCATGAAGGGAAAAAAGATATTTGACTTTTTTTTGTCTGAGTTAACATATTTAACATTAACATATTTTAACATTTTTTGTTATTTGTCTGATAGTAACATAGAAACATAGGAATGGAAGGGATCTAAAGAGGTCTTCTAATCTATTGTCTTGCCTAAGAAAGATCAGGTATTCTAATGTCATTCCAAACCAAAGTGATTCCAATCTGTTCTCCAATTCTCCCTCAGACAGGGATTTCTCAGCCATTCAACACAATCCTGGTGTTTCATCATACACACAATTAGCTTTTCCTACTGATTAACCTAAGTCTTCCTACTGCAGTTTCATATCTAGTACTTACCACGCTGGTCCTTTATCTTTATAAAAGTTTTCTGTTTGTTTAATTTGTCAGTGAGAGTTTCAGTTTGTAGATTAAGACACACGAACTTGAATACAGTGTCTTTCTGAGGGTTATGTGTCTAAGCTCCATGATAACCATAGGGCTTCAATTCCAGTTTGCTTAAATACAGTATCTGTCACTACTCAGGATTCTGTAAAGTATTTGCAGTGTCCACACTATTTAATACTCACTGATAGCCCATTTCTGTTTATTAGAAGGATTCCCAGAAGAAGTTTCTTCTTGATTTTCCTGCAATTAAAAAGAAATAAAAATCAATGCATTTTTTAAAGTCATGTTAGACCATAAGGTATCTCCAGCATGTATTTCCAACAGAATACTATACCAAAATAAGTGTTTTGGAAAAGAACATTATTCCTCATTTATTGCAAAATATTTTTCAATGTGTAAATCATAGATGATAGCGAGGAAGATAGTAAGGATGATGTATACTTCCTACTCAATAATGTATATAAGTTTACCTAATTTGCAGTCCAATTGGCTTCAGATAGATTATTTATCTTCTTAAATCATATGATTAAGCACCTTATTGAGTGCTTGATGAACATTTCAATGTGCACATGTGTCATCGCTTGCTACCAGGTCAAGACAGTTATGCACACCTTTGCATCGTAAATTCGGTAGTTTCATCAGAACTAGTTCCTTCTCTCTTGCAAAGCAGACCACATTGCTGCTGTTGTTGTTAGTGTAGTTTTTGATATGTTGTTACTGTGAGGTTCTGCTTGTTGTAGTGGCTTGCAAAAGAATAGTCAACTCAATATATATATTACTAATACTCTTCTGAGTCAGAAATGTTGGAGACTTGGATTCAAATTCTCTTTTCGACATTATGCAATTCCCATTCTTCAGACATCCTTTTGTTTGATCCTTTCTAGAATTAAAGGCAATTACTTAAAAAACCAAGGGATAAAAACCACATCACTGAATACTGCCTAAAATAAGCTTTGTAACTTTACATTTAGGGCCAGAAATCTGGCAACACATGCAACCAGAGGATCCTCCGCCATCCAAGATTTTCTGATTCTAACTCTCAAAATAAGGACACTGACAAGTATTTTTAACACATTTCTACTGATATTGCATAAATCTAGAAGCATTTATATGCTAATCAAATCAAAATAGACGTGATTAGTGAGTGGAGAGTGTCAAGATGGCTGTCCTTTTGCTATCAACCCATGATAACAGCACTGATGCTGCATTAAAGTGCTGAATATTGTATAAGCCAAGAAAGGTTATAGGACATGACAGACTTAGATAATAGTAAACCCTGAGAAATCATACCCTGCCTATTACATATTTATTATGCATTACAAATTGTAAATATTTAAAAAAATAAAAAACCCCAAAGATACAGTGTGGGTAAATTCTTAATGCTTAATGAAATTATTCATGATATACAAAAAGCAGCCTAACTCAACAAATAAGATGAAGGTTAATGCATTCGGATGAATATGAAAAAGAACCCAGCCCCGATGACTAATATGCTGTGTCCTTCCCCTGGTTGATCCCAGAGTGAAAATCATGCAACCTCATTTTCATGGTTAAGAGCTATCCCTAGAGCTGAGGTACAGAAGACCAGATAGGATGCAAAAAGCAAAATCCAGACACTCTTTTCTTCAATTTCTCAGGAGCTTTCACAGCTGAGTAGTTTTGGAGGTATACAGTTATTTACATATATTAAAAAAAATCCATTCTGTATTTATCTCCCCCAATCTAGATATTTAATTCATAGTTTTTCAGAAGTTTGCTTCATCTACTTTCTAACTTAAAAGGTCAGACACAGGTTGAAGAGGCCTGTGATATGTGATGTTAGCTGAAAATATCAGGAAATTCAACAAGAGGTAAATAAAAGGAGCAGGCTTAATAGGCCTATAGGAGATTTATTTATCTTTCAAAGATTTCTGATGTTCTTTCTTATAATGATCACAGATCACAGTGCATCATGTCTACAGTTACTCTTCCCCTTCATTCGTAGCCACAACAGTCTGCTGGTTGTAGAGTGAAAATTAGTTGGGAGACATTTGCGGTTATTAGACTTTCTCCAGCACTTCTGCCAGTCTATAGATGTCAGCCCGTGTCCTGACCAGATAGTAAATTATATATTTACCTTCTGTCCTTCCCTAAATTATTTTATCTGTTTTCTTGAGCATTTTACACATTCCTATCCCCTGAGTTAAGTAATGGAATAGATCTGCTAAGTGGTGTTGAACATAGTGCCGCCCATAACTCAGGACAAAAGACCATCTGTGTACTGCAGAAAAGAAGAAGGAAATATTGCAACTTCCTCCTCAGTCTCACAGGCTTGAAAGAAAAGGCACTGCGCTGAGAACTATAACTCTCCTCTGTTAATCTCTCGCACTTAATGACTACTTGCAGCAACTTTCTTCCTCAGTAATGATTCACAAAGGCTATTTAGTTCTGCTTCATCACACCTCTGTTTCCTAAATCCCATTATTTGCAACTAGAATCTTGGACTATAAAGAGAGAGGTTTGATCTATGAACTCTCCTATCTCCTGAGACAGGCTATTTGGATTCTGTGATGATGCTTACTAGCAACGTGGTCTGCAGGGAAGCCTCCCACCCACCCCAGGTTCACAGCTCCAGCTGCCATAGGCTGGCTGTCCAGGGCTGCATGTCTGAACTTCTACGCTATAAGGCTAATATCGATCCCACCCGACTTCTGGTGCTTCCCTATGGTACCTCCAAAAGACTTTCCACCTTGAGTCCCTTTCTCAAGCCTGTCAGTGATAAAAGTGCCTCCAGAACCATTGCCTTTCTCCTCTCACCAAATTTAAAGGAAGACAAAAGCCACTGGTCCTTAACTGAGACACCTCAGTCCAGTCCCTAAGGGGTAAGAAGATAAGTCAGAGCACTTCGAGCAGTGCTCTGAAGGAGCACCACTGACCACCTCTGCATTATACACCAGCTGAGGAAAGAGGAAATCACGGAGACTGATTTGCAACTTCCGTTTTTTTTTGTGCATATAACTGGGCTGTGGACGGATGTGTGTAAATCTTCACAGTGTGTAATCCATGGTTCTGGCTGGCTGTTCTGCAAGCTTAGCCTCAAAACATAAATTAAAGGATTGTCCTTGCTGTTGTTTCCTGAAATCTTCCTTAATAGCTTTCTAATAAAGAAAAATAAATGACAGATTTTTCTGGTGTGTCTGGAAAATTAGGAAATCCGAGCTCTGGCATATCCGTGAAGGATTGAATGCTCACAGGAGAGATTTTTCTCTGTGTAATAAGTGCGAATAGTTATCCTGGTTTTGCTGGGTTAGAATCATAGAATCAGTTTTCATTTCAGGAAAGCTGCATTTTTGTGAAGACTCCAGCACTTGATGCAGTAGGAACAAGGTTGATAAGACACTTTGGCCAGCACTGGTAGGCAGTTTGTCATAGTCATCAAGGTCTTTAGCAGTTTTGAGTTAGTCAGGTACAGAAGCTGGGGGGACCAAAAGCCAGGACAGCTGACCCAAGCTGGCCAACAGAAATATTACATACCATAAACATCATGGTCACTAGAAATTGAGGAGTTTGCCGAGGGTGGCCATCTTTCCTTGATGGTCATCACACTAGAGGGTCTCACCCATCATTCTGCTCTCAAGGCTTACTCCTCAGCTCATTGTGACCATTACATTTTTGCAGGAGCTGTTGTACTCACAGTGTTTATCTTCTCTAACATTCACTACTGGGAGCACATGACTACTATATGAGCTGAGTATAACTTAATGCATTTCATTATCATTGTTCTTCTAATTATCATAATTTAGTATATTATTATTGTTATTGTTCTCCTCCCCCTCTACTCTGCCCTGGTGAGACCGCATCTGGAATATTGTGTCCAGT
>NW_010191037.1:17856-18113 GCF_000695765.1 Mesitornis unicolor
GGGGGATTGGACTGGATGATCTTTTGAGGTCCCTTCCAATCCCTAACGTTCTGTGATTCTGTGATTCTGTGATTCTGTGATTGTTATTGTTATTATTTTAGCTTGCTTTACTTCAGTTTACTTCAATCATTAAACTCTTCCTATCCCAATTCACAAGAGTCCCAAGCTTTTTTCCTCCAATTGTCTCCCCAGCTCCACCAGAGAGGGGGAGCAGTGAGCAAGCAGCTTGTCCTGGTTTGAGCAAAATAGAACTAATT
>NW_010191038.1:0-917 GCF_000695765.1 Mesitornis unicolor
GACATGGAAGACATAGAATGCAAAAGCTGAGTAAACAGAAGTCTTTAATTAACAGAAGTCTGTCAGTCTTTGTGATCTTGACTGCTCAAATTAAAATTTCATTCTTGCATCAGGTTGCTTTCTGTACTTATTGAGGTTGAATGCTTTCATGGAAACAGTACTTTAAGCTCAAACAAGTTGGCTCATAGGAAAGCTTGGCCTTTGCTTCTTTGTAGTATTTGAGTAACATAAAATGAGTTTAGAATTAGTCACCGAGTGGCTTATTATACCACTCTGTGTATCCTGAGCATTGTGTGGCAGTGTGATCACTCCCACTTGACCCAAGACATATTATGCAGTGTATGGTATGTACATATGCTGCAACTTGAGCAAAGACAAGTCTCAAGGTTATGGTAACAAAGAAAAACCAAATGTTTAGTCATAAGTAGTCTACAACTGCAGCTTCCAATGTCACGGGAAGGGAAGAAAACTCAATTTTCATTAAATCTATTTATTGGATGTAAAATAGTAAGGGCGAATAACAGCTTGTAGCTTTTTTGTATCTATATGTCTTTAATTAGGGAGGCTGTCCTTAATTGGAAACACAGTCCCTAATCATTGGCTCAGCTTACGTGCCTTGCCTTTGAAGGTAATTCCCAGTAAGGTAAGAAGTTTTGTCTTTCTGTCTTCTAGCTATCTTCTTTAGCACTTGGCAGAAAATGTGAGTTCTTGATAAACCTTTACCTATTTCTAGTGCCTTTTGTTTCGTTTTCAGTAGTTGTTTTGTTTTGGTTGTTTTTTTGTTGTTGTTTTTTTTTAAATGTTCCTAAGCAGACATACCCTATAAATAACCAAAATATTAGCACTTTCTATTTTAACATATATTGTCTTAAGGTTGGGCTAAGGAAGATTATCTTCTTCATAATTAAAAAAAATAA
>NW_010191039.1:0-303 GCF_000695765.1 Mesitornis unicolor
AGTGATCCCCTCTGCCCCATAGATCCACTCCCAGACCCCACAGAGGCCCCATAGGGACCCCCCCAGCCCCATAGATGCACCCCAAGACCCCATAGAGAGCCCATAGCAACCCCATAGGGACTCGTCCAGCCCCACAGCGATCCCCTCTGCCCCATAGATCCAGCCCCAGACCCATAGCAACCCCATAGAGACCCTCCCAGCCCCATAGCGACCCCCCCAGCCCCACAGTGATCCCCTCTGCCCCATAGATCCACTCCCAGACCCCACAGAGGCCCCATAGGGACCCCCCCAGCCCCACAGAGA
>NW_010191039.1:372-988 GCF_000695765.1 Mesitornis unicolor
GGGACCTCCCCCAGCCCCATAGATTCCACAGAGACCCCATAGGGATGCCCAGACCCATAGATTCAGCCCCATAGTGACGCCATGGGGACCCCCCCTGACCCATAGCAACGCCTTCGCCCCATAGATGCACCCCCAGACCCATGGAGAACCCGTAAGGACCCAATAGGGCCCCTTCTTGCCCCATAGATCCCATGGAGACCTCATAGTGGAGTCCAGCCCCATAGATTTTGCCCCATAGAGACCCACAAGGACTCCATAGGGGGTTTTTCTGCCCTATAGTGGCCCCATCTGCCCCATAGATCCACCCCAAGACCCCATAGAGACCCCATAGGGATCCCTTCTGCCCCATAGATCCACTCCCTGACCCATAGAGACCCTGTAGGGACCCCCAGCCCCATAGATTCAGCCCAACAGAGACTCTATAGGGACTTCCGCTGCCCCATAGGGAGCACCCAGCCCCATAGATCCAAGCCCAGACCCATAGAGACCCCATAGTGACCCCGTGAGGACCCCTCCTGACCCATAGCGACCTTCTCTGCCCCATAGAGACCCCATAGGGACCTGCCTTGTGCTCCATAGGGCTCCTAGATCCATGGATTGAGCCCCATAGAGATCG
>NW_010191039.1:1032-1347 GCF_000695765.1 Mesitornis unicolor
TTGCCCCATAGGGATCCCCCCTGACCCATAGTGACCCCATCTGCCCCATAGATCCACTCCAAGGCCCATAGATCGAGCCCAAGACCCTGTAGGGACCCCATAAGGACCCCCAGCCCCATAGATCAAGCCCCATAGAGACATCCCTGCCCCATAGGGATCTCTCCTGCCCCATAGATCCAGCCCCAGCCCCATAGATCCAGCCATAGATCCCATAGGGACTCCAAGACCCATAGATTCAGCCCCATAGAGGCCCCATAGGGACCCCCCAGCCCCACAGGTCGCCCGCGGGTGGGGGAGGGGCGGGAGGAGGAGGAG
>NW_010191040.1:0-3538 GCF_000695765.1 Mesitornis unicolor
AGGTCCCTTCCAACTCCTGAGATTCTGCGATACTGTAACTTCCATGTGAAATAACAGAAGATAAAAAGTCTAAAGCAAAGACTCAGAATGCACAGTCAAGTATTAGCTATAGAGTACTTAATGTAGTGTTGATGTCTGGTTTTGTGTTTAAATGTACTCAATCACATTTTTCCCCTGAATGCAGTTCAGGATGGTAGAAACTCACAAAGATTTTAACAAGTGTTTCTACTCACAGAGTTCATGGTATTTAAAATGTCCTACTTAATACAGAAAACTCGTGGTTTACTTTCTCCCCCAAGAACAGAGCATTTTAACTGCTTTTAACTACTCACAGAAAGTTTATGTTCTAAAACCAAGTGTCACATTCACTTCTATTTACCTCAAACCTCTTGCCACATCCCATGAACTCTCCAAAACACCATCATCTTCACCACACGCTGCCAGCATCACACAATAAATCCCGTAAAACCCCATCTGCGTTCACTCACCATTGGCTGTTGGCCACTTTTTCTTTACTTTAGGATACTGTAAATCCCATCTAGAATATACCATAGTTTTACAGATTTACTTATTTTCTTTTTTAGCCAGATGTGACCTTTGAGCCCAACTGCCATTGTGAGCATAGCTGCCAAACAGCTGAGTTTATTTCTGGATATAAGCAGGCCTTCATTTCTTCACAAACCTATCATTTGCCTTTAAAATGCTACTTCAAATCAGTACTTAAGCAATATGTCACACAACCACTAAATACAAGGCTCTCTTTTACGTCCCAGGCAGCATGGCCAGGCCTCTGGATGTAACCATGTTGCACAAGAAACAACAAACCCTGAAATTACTGCCAAATTTTCTGCCAAAATCTGGAATCCCATCTCCCCAGTTAGCACCCAGAGGCTTCTGCTTTGCTCACTGACATGGGCTTTCGCATTCTTACATGTCCTTAAGCCTGCTTCATGCTTTTTTATAAATTAGGGGAGCATCACAAGCTAAAAAGATCCTCTTGAAGGACAAAGCAGTGATTGACTTCAGCCACCACCATGAAATCCATGCCTAAGAAAAATACCTGAGGCTTTGTAAGCATCTAAGAAGGCACTGGGTGAAAGCACCTAAATACAAGTGCAATAGTTATTCACAGGACAACTCCTTTAAATAATACAGTTTTCTGCCTGAGAAATGACACAAACCCAGCTGTAACATTTCGGTTACACCTCGGTCAGCTGGGACTCTGACAGGCAGCACATTAAATTTGGCTACTGAAACCTATCAGGCCACACCTGCTCCCTTATCTACCCCTCCATCTGAGATACACACCACCGCCCTTGAGACAGATGCACTAAGTGTGCTCCTGAACCAGCTCCTGAATTGCCGGTTTCCAGCCCAGCATTTTAAGGTGAACAGAAACAAAAAATGTTCAAAGTTCAACTACCTGATACAAGTCCTTTAGAAAACAGCACTTTTTCATAACATGAAACTATGCTTTAGTGATTAAAGCATGCACATCACAGAGTACAAACTGGGGAAAATACAGATTTGGATGGAGAAATCATATTTTCCCCATCAAAATGGACTACGAACTGGCTGAAGGAAAGAAGCCAGAGGATGACAGCAGGATGACCATGAGCCAGCACTGTGCCCTTGTGGCCAAGAAGGCCAATGCCATCCTGGGGTGTATCAGGAGGGGGGTGGTTGTAGGTCAGAGAGGTTCTCCTCCCCCTCTACTCTGCCCTGGTGAGACCGCATCTGGAATATTGTGTCCAGTTCTGGGCCCCTCAGGTCAAGAAGGACAGGGAACTGCTGGCGCGAGTCCAGCGTAGGGCTACAAAGATGATTAAGGGAGTGGAGCATCTCCCTTATGAGGAACGGCTGAGGGAGCTGGGTCTCTTCAGTTTGCAGAAGAGGAGACTGAGGGGAGACCTCATTCATGGTTATAAATATTTAAAGGGTGAGTGTCACAAGGATGGAGCCAGGCTCTTCTCGGTGACAAACAATGATAGGACAAGGGGTAATGGGCACAAACTGGAACACAGGAGGTTCCACTGAAATTTGAGAAGAAACTTCTTCTCAGTGAGGGTAACAGAGCACTGGCCCAGGCTGCCCAGAGAGGTTGTGGAGTCTCCTTCTCTGGAGACATTCAAAACCCGCCTGGACGCCTTCCTGTGCAACCTCATCTGGGTGTTCCTGCTCCGGCAGGGGGATTGGACTGGATGAGCTTTTGAGGTCCCTTCCAATCCCTAACGGTCTGTGATTCTGTGAAAATGCAGGCCCAGGCTGGTTACAGACCATCCATTGATTGCTACCAGTGGAGCAAACCTTTTCCCCTGTTCATCCAATTTAAATCCGCTCTACACACAGCCAAGTTCACTACGCTGTTGAAAGAGCACGTCGTCTCTGAATACTGTGACAGCAAAAAGATTCATCTCCAGGCTAAAACCACTGAGGCAACGAATTTGAGAGCAACACCACCAAACAGAAGCAGTCAGTTGAATTACGCTGCCAAACAAAGGAGGCCAAAATGAGCCATCTTCCACATTGGTATTTACATATATGTACTCGACATACATTAAAGTAGTTGATTACAAGCTGCAGGGTCATTTTGGTCTCCACAATTAAGACTTCTTCCATCACAAAGGGAATTCACAAAGGTTCAACTTAGGGGAAGACAGTTGCCTATGCTCAGGAGAAAAAGAGAGCAGGAGGCCCGTGCTGGAGTTTGTCTCTGAGCAGGAGAGGGAGAGCAATAAAACAAAGCTTTGTCTGAAGCTGGTAAATTTAATAGCTATTCCTTCAAATGTCAAATGTCTTATTTCCCTAATTGGCAAGCAGTAATTGACCTTGCCTTAATTTTCAGCAATAGCATTCAACACATTCAGCACTGGCTGAACACTTGCACAACTTGCAAGACAAAGCTATCCTGCACTGCACAGATTACAACAGCAAGAAAAACAACAGCATCTTCTTTACTTTATTACTTATTCTTTAACTATTCCTTCTTTTGGAGAATGTTTAATGCTCTTTACTTAAATATTATGGATTTTAAAGGAATGTAATACAGCTACAGTTTGGTTTTGTAGGGTATTCAAAAGGAAATCAAACAGTACCATCAGGTGAAAGAATTCCAGATAGGCAAAATAATGGTAATGCAATTTTAAACTTGTTACCAGAGCCCAGAGATAGGCATTTGCATGATCTATTTACTATTCTATGAACAGGTTACTATACTAAGACACTGTACTGATTGCTGAGTTAACTAACTAAAACAAATGAAAAATTAAACTTCATTAAACAACTGACGGTATCTCATTAGGTCAGCTAAATCCAAGGAAAATAAACTAGTCAGAATAGGTATGGTAGCAAATTAGCACAGTAAAAGTAGGAATAAACAGGTTATTTTATACTATGAGGTACTTAATGCCTTCTTTGCCTCAGGCTTTAGTAGGAAAACCAGTGGTGCTCTGGGTACCCAGACCCCTGAGCAGGAAGACAGGGACGGCAAGCACAGTGACTCCTCCCTAATCCATGAAGAGGTGGTTATCGACCTGCT
>NW_010191041.1:0-229 GCF_000695765.1 Mesitornis unicolor
ATGTGCCCGGGGGAGAGGCGGAGAGGGGGAGCCAGGAATAAGCGGCACTGGCTTCCAGCGCCACGGGCAGACGGCTGCGCTACTCCCAGAGGTGCGGACCGCCCTACCTGCCCAGCGCTCTGCAGGACACCGCGCCGCTTTCCCCTCACCCACGGCAGAGAAGGAAAGAGAGAAAGAGAGAGAGAGAGAGTGAGAGAGAGAGGTGGGAGCGGCCCGCGCCCCCGTCCTC
>NW_010191042.1:0-7941 GCF_000695765.1 Mesitornis unicolor
TGCTTCTCCAAGGACTGAAAACTCTTTTATTTCATGATCACTATGCCTAAGACAGCATCCAACCATTACATCCCCACAAGACCTTCTCTATTTGTGAACAGCAGGTCCAGCTGGGCACCTTCCCTTGTTTCCTTCACCAGCTGTGTCAGGAAGTTATCTTCCACACACTCCAGGAACCTCCAGGACTGTTCCCTCTCTGCTGTGTTATATTTCCAGCAGACATCCGGGAAGGTGAAGTCCCCTACAAGTACAAGGGGAAGCAATCGCGAGGCTTCTCCCAGCTGCCTATGGAATATTTTGTCTATTTATTCATCCTGGTTAGGTGGTCTATAGCAAACTCCCACCATGATATCTGACTTGTTGGCCTTCCCCTTGATTCTCACCCATAGGCACTCAACCTTGTTGTCACTGTCACTAATCTCTAGGCAGTCACAGCATTCCCTAACATACATGGCCATCCCACCACCTATCCTTCCTTGCCTATCCCTTCTGAAAAGCTTATACCCATCAATGACAGCACTCCAGTTGTGTGATTCATTCCACCATGTTTCCTTGATAGCCACTATATTGTAGTTATTACAAACGTTTGCTGAAGATCACCAGTTCATTTTATTCCACCTTCTCTGCCCTCTTTTCACCCACAATTGAAGAATACATGCAGAAACAGAGACCACCACGGTATTTTCTTTGGTTAACCATTAGTTTGGAAAGTTACAATTCATAACAACACTTTCAAGAAAAAAAAATTAACAGTTTCTACAGTCAGCGCTTTGTCTACTACACAATACTGAGCACCAAGTACTGTATATGCTGAACACTGTTTAGAACTATCATTTCAAATTAGATTTTCTTCAAGGAAACAAAAAGAAAAATGAAAGCTGACAAAAACCTGCCACTCAAGGTAAAATGCTTGTATCAGATCTGCATGAAGCTGTCAACCAGAAAGTAACCCAAGGATAAATATTTGGGCTCTGAATCAACTTACGCCAAACACACAAGTGCTAAAACTACGTTTAACTCAGTTTTTTTATATTCTGCATTTCTAATAATTACTTTTTCTACTAGGAACTGGGAATGGAAGTATCATTTGCACAGAGGCAACATTGCAAAATATTCCACATTTCATCATATAACAGTTCTGAAGATATCTACACTACCAAGTATTCCTCTATATAAGTAAGTTGAACTATGTACTGTACAAATAAAGTATGTTTCAATGACAGCCCAACAGAAAATCTGTTGGAGTCAATGAACAAAACCCTCTACAACAAGACATATGAATGTATACATTTATGCACTTAAGTTAACATTTTTATTCAAAGTTCTTGTTCTTGCTGCGATTCATTTTAGTTTCTTTAATGACAGAAGTTTTTCATTCTTTGTTGTTTTGTCTTCTAAGTAAAAAATTCTTTCCATTGACTGCATGGGGCTTTCAATTGAACTGTAATTTGATATTCAAAGAGAGAATCAGAAGAAGGAAAACGTTTTGGCCTGTGCAGCATGAAGAGTATTTTAACCAGTACATGACCTGAAAAGTTATTTTAAGCAAAAGGTGTATATGCAAGAAAAAAATCAGGCTGGCTGATGGATAAAAAAAACCAACAAACAACTCTAACACTTACTAAATATGACAGGGATATTTCTATTGACTTTAGTAGGCTATGAATCAAGCAATAATTATACCATTAGATTACTGAAACAAAATAATAGTGATTTAGGAAAAAATAAATGGGAAAAAAAAGGAAACAGCCCTAGAATGATCTGTATAATCTGATATCAACCTTGGCTATATTAAATTGAATTTTTCAGAATCCTCTAATGCAGCAATTATGAGTAGTCACATGTACATATTATTATATACTTATCTGCTATGATGGATGATTATTGTACAATGTAAATCACTGATAAAACAAATTAACCAAGAAATCTTATCAGAGAGAGTATTCAAAACATGTAAAAGCAATTTCTTCAAAGACTTGCTACTTAGACAAGAGGATGACTCATATGATAAGATCCAGGAATCAACTTGTAAACTATATTGTCATTGCAAACAACTACTCATGAAGTTAATCAAATAAGAAAAAAAGGAAAAAAAAGTATCTTTAGAAGCAGAGAGATGGTCTGGCTCTTGGCAAGTGTTATGTGTTTTTGATCTATTGTTCACATTGATGTGTTAAGAATCAGTTCAACTAAAAGGGAGCTTCCAGAAAGGTGATCATTGAGTTTCAGTGTCATGATTTTAGTCCAAAACTACCATGTCATTCCACATTTCCACCCTAAAATTCAGTGATTTATTCAGAAGCAGCAGCATGTAGCTTTATTAGGAAAACGATGTTTCTAAAAGCTGCATAGTTCATTCAATACAGAAAATTATTTTATATTCTAGATTTTTGAAAGGAGTAAACTGTCTGCCACTGAGGAACAGAGGGTATCTTATACATCTTTAATTATATTTAAGACAGATGGATGAAGTTCCTCTTCAAGCTTAATGCTAGGTTGAATGCAGAGTCATCAAAAATCCATGAAAAACTATATTAAGAATAATCCCAGGTAATTGAAAAACATGGAATTCAGAGCACTGGAGAAGTAATTAAGGACAGAAAAGTATAAGAGTAATGGAGAGAATGAAATATCAGAAGATAATAATCTTGACATAATCCATTTTTTAACACTAAGCCTTTTTATAATGGAACTTTAAAATTTTTTAAAAACATACCAATTTTTTAGACCATAAACACATTTTCAATTAAGTGATCATAAATCTAGAAGGAAAGCCCTTGTCTTCTATACATCCCCCATCCACTTGTGCCCCCCAAACTCACTTTACCCTTTTTTTTTTTTGTCTTTCCCAACTACATGGAGAGTCAGATGAAGGAACTGATGCAGCTGAAACTAATTTATCTGTCTTTCTGTGTTTTGGATTCAGTTCTCTTTTAGACTCAATTCTTTTTGTGGATCTACTTATAACATACATTCCTTCACTTTATGTAACGATGACTGTTTTATACTTTGCACTCATAAAAAGCCACACTGCCCTCCCTTCACATCCTTAATCAGAAAAATATTATGTAACTTGAATTACAGTTAATATTAGAAACACTGAATAGCTATCAGATATAATCCATACTTTGTGTCATTAATAGATGTGAATAATAACATCATAAAAAACAGCAAATAAAAATTGCACATAACTAAATTTGCAGCATCTTCAAACAGGAGATATTTAAGATAATGTTAATTAACTATAAATTTGCCAAGTTTGACTAAAATTTAAAGTTTTATCTTTAGAAGAGCATACTTTAGATCATAAATATACTATCAAGTAATAGAGCTATTTTAGAGAGATCAAACAATTACTAACATTTATAGGCTTATTACATAATTTTGGACTGGATTGATACAAAAGAAGATAAGGGGCTGGGGGCACAGGAGGAGGAAGTCCACTTATACTATGGGCAATCAGCAAATTATCAACTGAGAATAAGTATAATATAATAATGAACGGCATTGTGAAAATTATTCAGTTTCTTTTGAACTTGTTCTGGTTTGAGCTAAATAGAACTAATTCTCCATTCAGTGATTTTATTTTTCATTTAAGTCTCTTAGAAGAAAGGTTTCTGTTGAGATTTAGGGCTGGGCTGGCCACTAAATCACTGACAGAGCTTTACTCTTCGAGTGTGAAAAATCTGCTTCTATGAAATGATACTAAACTTTCAACTGCAAAAAGGAGCCACTTTTCCAAGGCAGTGTTTAATTAATTTATGGAGTTACTGCTGTGAAAGTTCATTGAGACAAATATTAAAGCTGCTTTTTAAAAGGGTTGGATAATTTTCTGATGATAAACAACACTGGCAGCTTTGTAAGCAAAGACAATGATGTAAGAGTAATTAAATCTCATGCTTCACGGCATAAAGTAGAATCCCTCTGTCCCAAGTACAGCATCAACTATTATTAATAACGTTTTCTTCATCCCATAAATGTAAACTCCTAGGTGAATTATGTTATCTGGCCCACCTCTTAACCTATTTGCCACTGCCAAGGGCAGCGTATGAGACAAGAGAAATCCATGGGCTGACTCAGTCTAGCAGTCCCTGTATTTCCATGTGAAGTGCTGCAATGCCAACAGAAAAGTGAATGCAGAACTAAGTCTTCCTCCAACTACCTACTACCAAATACCCTCCTCATCTAGTCTAATTCCAGAAGACGACACCATCATCAGTATTATCCACATAATGCTAAGCCATTTGTGATAAATGGAAGTGCAGATGACAAATTGGCCACTACAAGGAAATGTAGTCTAAATTAGTTTTATGTTTTCCAATTATTGTCTTGAAATACCTACACTGTTACTTATTTTTTGATAGTGTAACTGAGAAGAAAGACAAAAAAAACGTTATGCATAAAAGGTGTTGGAATACATGGAAAATGTACATTGCACGTATACCAAATACTTCCACTTAATTGCTAAAAGGAATTATTTTTTTTCTAAAGTGTATTTGGTTTCAGGCAGTATAATATGCATGCATTACTTCCTGCTGGAATATTTCTATGCCTTCCTCTGTGCTCAAACACTTCAAAAACGTGAAACTTTAGAAAACACAAACAAAAGTCATCGATCCAGCAAAAACAATAAAAGGGAGAAAAGGTGGAAAGAAGCACAGATATGTGGAAAGCCATAAAAAAACTGAATGAAAATTGATTATGATTTCATTATTCTGATATTTAGCAGAAAACCTGGGGCTCTAAAAAGTACATTTCAGAATACTTCACAGTAAGTCTACTACAAAGGCAAGAGAAGACCACAAAAGTTTAATAGTATGTACTTAGATATAAACAATGAAAGGAGAACTTCAGAGTTTTAGCAGAGAAATACAGTGTCAAATAGATTTACATTCTGATCACTTCTTTGGCACCTATTTTCATATGTATACTCCAAAATATAAAATAGAAAATATTACTAACAACTTTTTGGTAGAAGCAGTTTAGCAATGTTGCTTGAAACCACTAAGGCCTATAAACATACCTTCCCACAAAAGGCAAAACACAACTACAAAAGGAAATAGTGAGTAAAATAATATTAAGTCAATCAAGTAGGTAAAGTACAGGATCATGTCATATTTCCAGATTAAAATTTTCCATGCTTTGCAATACAGTAACTCAGAGGACAGTGCAAAGAACTGCAAGCAAAAGACAGCTGACCTACACATGAAATCCAGGTGGCCGCATTATCGATTCTTTCAGTACCCCCACTGGTAAGGTACTCATCATTAAGGTATCAAGCTGAAAATCCCTGACTACTGAGGTGTCACTAGAGGCTGCCGAGAATGGGCCCCGCTTCTGCTGCTTCTTTCTTTCCAATTACTGCAAAAACTGGTCAGCAGAAACTGAGCCACACTGTCTGCTGCCCCTGCTCATTTTCAGAGCAAGGGCACCCACTTCCTCAACTTCTCATGCTCTCTGCTCTCGTGAACAAGTGACAGCAGCAACGCTGACTACAAACAGGTTGCAGAACCCCTACAACAAGGATCTGAGTGAATGCATTTCAAGTTAGATTCAATACTCTTCCATGCACCCAGACTTTAAGGAGTTGCCATCTGCAGCCACATCAGTATAATGTGCTGAGTTACTTTGTCTGCAGTTTCTCTACTCGATGAATGAAAGTTGTATCTATATTTAGAGTCCACATATTAAAAATAAACTAAACAGCTTCTTCCTGAAACAATTTTCAACTCAGCTACACAAACAAAAGTACAAAAACTAAACTGTTGAGAGCTTTTCTGAAAGACTTCACTCTATTTTTCACTCATGAATTAAAACTAGTTAACTGCAACAAAAAACCCCAAACCAAATTCCTATCCCCTCTTATTGTTAACAGCTTTGTGTTACTAAAGAAATAGTTAAAATAGGTTAATAGTCACCCTATCCATCTGGGTTTAAAAGATATTTTCAGAATTACTAACAGAGGCATGATTACAGAAGACAGTTTTCAACAGATACGCGACTCAGAGCTTTTTTCATTTTATTTACCTGGCTCTGTAATTCCTGAGCTAGATCAAAGCATTTTCAGTTATAGCAGCTGTGTACTTCTCTTTGTTCTAAGAATTCTAAATTATTACTGCTTTTTATTAATACAGAAGGAAAACAAAGACACTGATCTTTGGTGTCTAAATTCAGTATATGTCTAACAACAACTTCAAAATTGAACATGTTTTAACCAGGGTTATAGACCAGATGACCTCCAGAGGTCTATCTCAACCTAAACCATCATATGAATCAGGATTAAGTTCCCGTTATAATGCAAGGCAATGTGCAAGTAGAGGTAAAAACATTTATTAAATCAGTTGGTAGGCATGGAAAAAGTAACATGAATTTACCATAAATCAAAGACTAGGAAGTAAAGATGGATTAGTAAAGTGGAGGTACCTCAGAGTTTCCACTCATGCTGTTCCAAAGGCTGAGAGGGTTGTAAAATAAATTATCAGTGTACAGTCAGCACAGTATGGTAGAGTATCCCGGCTGCTCTGTGGCTCAGCAGAAAACACCGGCATCCATCCATCTTCACCTCAGCTTTATAACCCTTGTTAAAATGTGAGCATTATTTCTCTCTTGCACCAAGTGTGATGGCAGACATGCCAGCTTCAAGCACGGAACCATAACACACAGGGCTAGGAAGCCACTCATTGGCTAAGAGCATTAGAGCCATCACTGCTGGCAGCTATAGCCTGGTTTCTTTTAATAAACATATATGCTATCATGAAAGCCTTTGAAAAATGAGGATCTAGTAACCTCAGGCAATCATCACCTCAGCAGACTGAAAACTTTCTCCATGGGGGTAGTCAACTAACAATTCTTCTAACAATTACTAATTGCCCCGATTCTTGAATCACCTAAAGGAAAAAAGGTTAAAGTAATGCCTGAATTAAATTAGGAATTAAGGCTATTATTCTTGATGGAATTAGGATTTGAATTGGCATAAAACCTCAAGTGGGGCTCAGTACAAAAGGAATCTTCCCCCCCCCCCTTGTAAATCAAGAACCTTTATAAGAACAAAATATTTAATCTTACCTTACAAACAGGTTATTAGACAGATGATATACAGTAGGAGATACGTGTCCAGAGAAGGGCAACGAAACTGGTGAAGGGTCTAGAGCACAAGTCTTATGAGGAGCGGCTGAGGGAGCTGGGATTGTTTAGTTTGGAGAAAAGGAGACTGAGGGGAGACCTTATCAACCACTACAACTACCTGAAAGGAGGCTGTAGCGAGGTGGGGGTGATCTCTTTTTCCTCATAGCTAGTGATAGTACAAAGGGTAATGGCCTCAAGTTGCACCAGGGGAGGTTTAGGTTGGATATTAGGAATTTCTTTATTGTAAGGGTTGTGAAGCACTGGAACAGGCTGTCCAGGGACATGGTTGAGTCACCATCCCTGTAGCTGTTTAAAAGTTAAGTACATATCATGCCTAGGGATATGGTCTAGTGGTGGACTTAGGGCTGGTTCGATGGTTGGACTCGATCTTAAAGGTCTTTTCAAACCAAAACCATTCTATGATTAATGAAATAAGAATAGCATTAGCTCCATAAAATTGTAAATACATTCTCTATAGCTAGAAGTTTAAAAGTCTGGAAAACTATACAGCATGCAGAGGCCTGAAACAGTTACAATCCATGATGTAGTAAATAACAAAGAAAACACCAAACAAAGTTTACCTACTTCCCCTGCTTTAATGGTAAAAACTCTATAATACTTTCACCATAGAAAGTACTCTTCACTGGCTGACTCTAGCCACACTATTTCAGGCACACACAGAGATCAGCTTTCTCATTACAGACCAGGACCAGCAGCAAAAGCCCAGAAGACAAAATTGCTTAACAGTGGCTTTTATGAGCAATTCTGTAGGATGTTATTATACTCATCATCAAATGCTTTCATCATATATATTTT
>NW_010191043.1:0-1968 GCF_000695765.1 Mesitornis unicolor
AGACTCCCAGAGCACACAAATGTTATTAATCAAAAGAAATCCGGGATGGCTGGACCCGTTAAATGCCACGGGGACGTCACAGATCAGGACTATTCTGAAGCATAACATGCAAATAATTCACAGTAATTTAGAAGTGAAAAGGCACTTCTTAAAAATTTAAGAGCAGGTCATTACTGGTATTTAAATTTATTTTTTATGCTATATTTTTGCTATGGAATTGAATTCTCAATATCTGTAATATGGGAGTCATTTTGGTTTTGTTTTTATTTTGTTTTTTTCCCAAAGAAAAAGCTCCCACGCCACCAGCAAACCCTTCAACCACATTTTTATAACAGTCTCTGTGCCACTCTTTATCTCAAAGGAACAAGAAACAAAAGTCAGCCCCAGAAGGGAACTAGAAAAGGGAAAACGCCCAACGATAAGACACAGACTGATGAGGACAATGTCCCATTTCTGAGTGAAGCACAGTTTTTTCGTGGAATGACTTTACCCATTGCACAGTTTTACAAGTTACCACTTCTGCAGTGGTCTCCAGACCAGAGGCTCCTTTTACAACGCCAAAACACACCCCCATCCCGAAGGGTACTCACCTCCAACATGCGAGCCCCCTCACTGAGGCCACACACTGAATCTTCTGGTCAGTAACTTTAAATCAAAAGAATTTGACAAAGGTATGAGTAGAGCCGCTCAACCTCCACCTCTCCAGGTAAAAGTAGCGTAAAAATGTCCCAGGAGAGCTGGGCCTTAGGGCAGACACCGTCCTCAGAGCAGCCGCACTCCGTGCACCATTCCTGGCTCCTGGGATCAGCCCACGGCAGAGCCTCTTTTCCCCCATAGGGACCCTTTGGGTAAGATTGGACCCCTTGGGCGATTCCGAGTGCACCCCCAGGAACATGCGGGAATCTCTGCAGAGCCACGTTTGCACCGTGCACGTTCACCCCCAGCACCCCCACGCGATCCACAGACAGCGCACTTGTCACCGGCAGTCCATCAGAGCCTGTGTTCTGCTGCTTCCACCAACTGCGCTTTCACTGAGCTCATCACGGGCTGCGGCGGGTGCTGACGGCCTGCGTGCGGCGGGGAGTCCATGCAGCGCAGTTACCTTGAACGTGCAGTGAGCTACTGGTGAACCTGCCGTTTATTTTCTGCCACATTCCTCCATCTCCTGACACGGCAGCATGAGGCAGTGTCTGCACTCCTACAGCCTCCCGTTCCTGATGTTTTGGCCTGTATTTAGCACGTCCCTGCTACCAAGAAAGCCAGCTCTGCTCTCCAAGCAGACACAGGTCTCGTGATTTTCACGTGCAGGGCTGCTCGATGGCAACGGCTCTGAGGGCACCTGGTAGGAGCAGCCCTGTGATTTGCTGCAAAACACCTAAAAATTGAGGATCTGCGTGCCATGACACACGCCTGAGAGCAGGAAAAAGCGGTTCTCAGGCGGCCTTTTGAAATATTTTCCTGAATCACCTCAAAATTTAGAGGTAGCCTTCACAACATGACTCTGGGGGTGTAAGAACAGATGCAGGCAATTCCGTGGACACTCCCAATCCGTGCTGTGACTCCAGACGTTTCTGCTGACAAACGCCTCCTTCCACGGTGAGGCGTCAGCGCGACGCCCACAAATGACAACTCAGTGACAGGGAGGCAAGGTCTGCAGCACGAAGACACATCCCAGCAAACGCATGGACAACAGGAGGCACTCTCGATAATAATCGGGATAAACTCATGGCAGAACTTCCAGTCTGCAGCAGAAATAGCAGGGACCTTACCCAAAGGTATTGAGCAATTGCTCTTTTTTTTCCTAATTGCTCTGCTGTTTGTTGCACAAGCAAGCAGACTGAATTCCCCTTTAAAACAGTGCCAGTCTGGATGCCAGCTGAAGGTAACTAACCTTAAATTTCTCAGATCATTAAGATCAAGAGGGCTGCTCTGAAAGCATTCACAGAATCCCAGAGCGTTAGGGATTGG
>NW_010191044.1:0-277 GCF_000695765.1 Mesitornis unicolor
TATATAAAATATTTATATATCTTCCAACTCTAGCCATTCTGTGATTTTTTTTTAATTCTATGTATGTGTGCATATATGTATCTGTAGATATAATTTTTTTTTTGAGGGCATGTTTTGCTAGATTTTTGTAGTCCTATTAATTTAATAGCTTAAATAGGTAGTGGCTGGTTTTAAACTTATACAGAAATTTAAAGTCCTGAGCCAAAAGCTATGATACTGATATATGCCTTGATTTATGGTGATATCTAGATACTTTCTACTAAACTAACATACTTAC
>NW_010191044.1:294-7824 GCF_000695765.1 Mesitornis unicolor
AACAAACCACCAACAAAAAACCCACAACAGATAACACTGCTACAGATGGAGCACAACTTTGACATTGTAAGTAATTGGTAATGTTTAAGAATTTTTTTAATAGAAATATATATAATCTGAATTTTAAAACAAATATCTATATATTTAATAGATGAACCATGCATGTCGAGCCTTGACATATATGATGGAAGCACTTCCCAGATCATCTGCTGTAGTGGTAGATGCAATTCCTGTCTTCTTGGAAAAGGTAAAATAAAATTAAAACAGTGTTAAACTAATCCGAGGGGATTTTCTTTTGTTTTAACTCTAGGGGTATACCATTAAGATAATGACTTCTTTTCAAATCTTGAAAGGTAATACATAATGCATGAGAAGCTTTTATAACACATGTTCACTTGTTGCTCTCACCATTACTGAAAAGCACTATCTGATTCACTGTGAGGACTCTGTCATTGGTGTGGCAAAGATACTGAGTAATTATACGGACTGGTAAACCTTTGGAGTAGCTGGGTAGCTGATCTAGCCTTAAATTGGTTAGCTTGATTACAGCTAGCAGTGCAGCTGCCTTAGCATATGTACAGGCTAATTGTTCAAGTGTTAATGAAGACTGTTATTTCTTACTGGAAGTAGTTTAGAAATTGATCTACAAGCTTTCTTGTTTTCTTTTAGTTGCAAGTTATTCAGTGCATTGATGTGGCAGAGCAGGCGCTTACAGCTCTGGAGATGCTATCACGCAGGCATAGTAAAGCCATTCTGCAGGCAGTAAGTAAAAAATAAAGCATTTTTACCTCTACTACTTCTGCACCTTTGATCTTCTGTGAAGATGAAATAAGAAAACAAGTTACTGTAATTTTAGTAGTACTGAGAGTGAAAATGTTTATTTTATTATAGGGTGGGTTGGCAGACTGTTTGCTGTATCTGGAATTCTTCAGTATAAATGCACAGAGGAATGCTCTAGCTATTGCTGCCAACTGCTGCCAGAGTATAACACCTGATGAGTTTCACTTTGTGGCAGACTCTTTGCCACTGCTTACACAGAGGTTAACCCATCAGGTAAGAAGCCATTTTAAAATGGGAAGATTTTATTTTAACCTGAAAGCAGCATGAAGTTGCCTCCAGATATCTAGTTCTTTACTGTGTATTATTTGCCTTTGCAATGTGATAATTGCCTTAAAGTTTCGGTACTGTCAGGTTGTGATATTATAATGTGCATATGGACCTTTTGCTTTTTGTAAACATGCTGTAAGAATTCACTTCTGTAAAATGAGAAGTTGGGTACTTAGCTTATAGCATGAGTAATAGTGGGTTTGTAGTCCTCGCTTGTTGCCTATCAGTAAGAGGAAATCCAGTAGCATTACTGTTCAGTTTTCTTAACAAATGAATTGCAAAGTTCCCTCCCACTTCCAACTCAAAAAAACTTGAGTTTCAGTTTTTCTGGTTGGAGTTTTGTTTTATTTTGGGTTTTTTTTTCTCTGATTTGAGTTCTTGGGAGGGCTTACAGCTTTTTGAAAAAGAGTTCCTACTCTTGCACAATAGTTTGAAGTGATGAATCCAAAATCATGGTGCTCCTAAGATCTGCCTATCCTGCAATGCTGCCGTGTTCATAAATGAGCACTCACAATGACTATTGTACCAGAAGAGATTTGGACATACTGCTTGGTTGACAGATTCATGTTAAAACGGTGAAAAAGGAGAAATTATTTTGTTCCTTAACGAATACAACTAAATAGAAGCTTCCAGGTCATGTTTTTGTGTATTCTTGTGCTGTTCCTAATTTGCCAGCATTTTGTTGCTGAGACACTGCTTAAATCTTTGAGGCAGTTTCACAGAAGTCAAATGTCAGCTTTAGATGGTGCTTTGGAAACAGGAAGTGCCATTCTCAGTAGTAGTAGGGACAAATACTGACTCCTGCTCTCTAAAGAGAAGATAACAGCCTGCAAAGTAAGATTTCAAGAAATTTTTGAAGTAGAATTTTTCTAGGGGAAAAAAAAACCATCCCAAAATATCAGTGAAGCTGAAAAAGTATTTCTAGAGCAATCTTTACTGTCTTGGTGTTTTTGGATTTGCTGTCTTGGCTACACCACATGATATAAAAATCAGGTTTCATGTAGTCTGCAGAACAGTGACCTTCACTCCTGCTTGTTATCTGTATCTCCTATTTGGCTTTGTTGCTCTCTTCCTTTTTGTTTCCTCCTTGTAGAATCCAAAACAGATATTACAGATCCATTTATTAATTTCTGAAGGTCCCTAAAGATACCTGCCTTGAAAGTATGAGGTGTTTTCCAGGGAATATGCAGAAGCACAGCCATATTAGCTTAGACTGTATCAATGAATTTAAAATTCAGAGCTGTAATAATCTGTAAAATGTGATTCAACTGGCCTTTTGGGATAAATTTTATAAATGCCTCAAAATGACAGATTAATGCAAGTCAAAAACATTTTAATTCAAACAAATACTT
The DNA here is from genome assembly GCF_000695765.1 of Mesitornis unicolor. Taxonomy (NCBI): domain Eukaryota; kingdom Metazoa; phylum Chordata; class Aves; order Mesitornithiformes; family Mesitornithidae; genus Mesitornis; species Mesitornis unicolor. The sequence continues at coordinate 2,754 of NW_010191044.1, forward strand.
AATTTTTTTCTAATAGGACAAAAAGTCTGTTGAAAGCACTTGCCTCTGTTTTGCACGGCTTGTGGACAACTTCCAGCATGAGGAGGTAAGAGTGTGGGGTATTTTTGGATGTGGATTTTTGTTACCTTCTTCCCTCCCTCAGTTTCTCCTGAGGACTTACCTTTCAAAGTCAGAGTAGTGTTTTTAATTTTGCTATTCCCTCCTGAAGAACTTGCTCCAGCAGGTTGCTTCCAAGGACTTGTTGACAAATATCCAGCAGCTATTGGTAGTGACGCCTCCTATCCTGAGCTCAGGAATGTTCATCATGGTGGTGCGCATGTTTTCCTTAATGTGCTCCAACTGTCCTACACTTGCAGTCCAACTGATGAAGCAAAGTGAGTTCTTGCTCTTTCATTTTCTGGGAAACCTATTTTAAGTTAATACCTACAGTCAATGTGGAACTCTGCACTTGATTATGCAAATACTGTGTTTGCTTACTTTTCTGCCTCTTAAAATGGATAAAAAGGGATAAAAAGTTTAGTTAATCTTGTTGAAAGTTGTTGGTTGTCTCTTCCTGAGGGGTTTTACACCTCTTTTCTGTCTCTAGCTGTTATCACTGGAGTGCTTGCCTGATTTTGAGTCTATATTAACTGCAAAAGCTACTCTCATTTCAACACAAGCTGAATAATTATTTTTATAGTCTTTACCAGGTGGAGGAAATATGTGATTTAAGCATTTTTTTTCCTAAGAGAAAAAATTGAGAAAAGTAACAGCTGTGTAGCTGTCTTGATTCTTATTCATTCCCTTCATCTCGTAAATTTTGACTTCTTGCTTCAATTGTTTTGTATGTTACCATTTTCTTCTGTGCCCTCTATATATAGTGGTATTTTCCCCTCTAGATGTCCCTTAATGCCAGGACCAGGGGGTGGAGGGTTGGGAAAGAAAGAGACCTACACCAGAAAAACCCCACAAACCCCAGACCTGAGAGCAAACACATTTCTTAAAACGTTAGAAAAGGCAGCTTTTGTCCTACTGTCTGTTTGCTTAGGACAGTGACTACCTCTTCTGCATAGTATCTAACACAAAATGGAGCCTATATGCTGATGTAGGCAATCTAATGAATAATAATTTTTATAGATATTGCAGAAACACTTCATTTCCTCCTTTGTGGAGCTTCAAATGGGAGTTGCCAAGAACAAATTGACCTTGTTCCACGAAGTCCTCAAGAACTTTATGAGCTTACTTCTCTTATCTGGTAAGTTATGCAGCCACAGGTTTTGGGTCTGGTTGGTATGTTAAAATCTGTAACTTCTCTAAAATGAGGTCAAACAGTTTTCAGCTTAGGTGGAATTTATTGCATACTTCTAATAAAATACTGATTTTATGTTCTTCACAGTGAACTGATGCCTTGCCTGCCAAAAGAGGGAATCTTTGCTGTTGATACTATGCTAAAGAAAGGAAATGCGCAAAATACAGATGGTGCAATATGGCAGTGGCGAGATGACAGAGGTCTCTGGCATCCCTATAACAGGATTGATAGTCGAATAATAGAGGTAGTAAATCCACACATTCGTGTGGTTATGTCTTAGAAATATGCATGTGGTTGTATAGGGAATTCTGTGCTTTCTTTGATTTTGAAAATATCTGCCTTCTTTCGGAGTTAGAAACACATGAGTTTCCTCAAACCTCCTGCTTTAATTGCACTATTTCCATATTCAGTAACGGGTGAACTGCTTAATCATTGTTCTTACTGTATTTCTGTCAGTCATTGTTTTTCCTACTGTGTTGCTTCTCTCATCACCTTTCATTACAGCTTCCTGTTGGTTAGGGATTTCTTAACTTAAAACTCTTTGTTGTTTTTAGGCAGCTCATCAGATTGGTGAGGATGAGATAAGCCTGTCTACACTTGGGCGTGTTTATACTATTGATTTTAACTCTATGCAGCAAATAAATGAGGATACCGGAACAGCACGTGCAATTCAGCGAAAACCAAACCCTTTAGCCAATACAAACACTAGTAAGTACAGCTTAGGAGACACCTGGTGTCTCTAGCTATAACTAATTTATGCTGGCCTATACAACAGTCTACTATTTAGCTGGTATATTTCTTGTGGTTTCTGTGGAACATAAAAAATACTCTGATTTAAGTGAATGAAGACAGCTTGACAAAAAAGCTTGAGCTGTGGAAATGTATTCTTTTTAACATGTAAACGCTTTTCCTGGGAACTGAAAATAATGCATTAAACTGGGGAGAAGCTGGTACTCTTCCTGGCTTGGGATTTTCTGAAACAGTTTTGGTCATAAGCTCTTCTATTTAATGAAAACTGTGTGAGGACTTCTTACTATTGTACAGAAACATAGAAGAAAACTGAAGAAAAAAGATCAAACTCCTTGAAAGAGGAAGATTTGTATCTATATTCTTGCCATCACTTTGACTTTCGGTTCTTGAACTGTCTCTATTCAATTCAAGAGCTAAACTAATTCAGCTTTTAAAAAAGAAAGTAATCATCAGAGCAGAGATGCAGAGAACTATGCAGTGATTTGTTGCACAATTTCTTACAGGTGGACATTCAGAATTGAAGAAGGATGATGCTCGAGCACAGCTAATGAAAGAGGACCCAGAACTAGCAAAATCCTTTATTAAAACATTGTTTGGTGTTCTTTATGAAGTATATAGTTCTTCAGCTGGACCTGCTGTTAGACACAAGTGCCTTAGAGCAATTCTTAGGATAATTTATTTTGCTGATGCTGAACTTCTAAAGGATGTGCTGAAAAACCATGCTGTTTCAAGGTGGGTTTGTTAACCATTGTGAATGAAATTAATTTTGAGCTTAGAGTTCAAACTTGTGATTACTCTTTTGAATCCCCTTTTTCAGAGGAAAATTTTACGTTTGAATTCTTACATTTTTATTTTCCAAAAGCTGAGGCTGCTAGCTCTTCAGGGATTTTTTTTTGCATCCTAAATTTTATAGTAGTTGCCAACTCTAGGCATTCTTACTAGAAATTTAGATGAGCTGTATGGCTGCATTTATTGGTAATGTCTACTATTACTGTTCTCTTGATTTCTAAAACTTGCCTACAAACTTTTGAGGGCAAGATGACTTCTGAGGTAATACAGTGTGAACAGTAGCAGACTCTCATGGTGTTCAACTGCTAAGTTCTAGTTGAGAAACCTCTCCTGCATGATATACCAGAATGTTAGGGATCTAGATAAAAGAATGCAATTAGAAAATAAAACTGTACATAATTCCACAACACCATGTTCTTTAAAGAATGAAAAAACTTCTTTCCTTTAAGCCATGAGTTAAAACTTGGTAAAAGTTATTTAGGCAGGAAGAAAGCTGTTTCAGTACTTTCATTTGTAGCTCTTACAAAAGCACAGTGAAATTTGTCTGCTTTCAGTCTTCAGTACTATGTATGCAAAGATGATTTTTGTTATTATTTAAAAACAACAAAAAACTCAAAAACTAACTCTAATTTATTATCTGTTTTAGTCATATTGCCTCCATGCTCTCAAGTCAAGACCTTAAGATAGTAGTTGGAGCCCTGCAGATGGCAGAGATTTTAATGCAAAAGTTACCTGACATATTTAGTGTTTACTTCAGAAGAGAAGGTAAATCTTGCTTGCTTTTTTTCCCTCCTCTTCACCTCCTTATTTAGTGTTCTAAAATATGTCTAGTGAATAGATACCCTTCATCCCCCACTTCATCCCCCCCAAGCTGTAAAAAGTTAATTTCGTTCTTGAATAATAAAGGCAAATCCATACAAGCTATTGTTATGTGACTGGGGAGGAGCTGACCAGGACTCTGGAGGAGAGAAGCTTGCCTTTTCTGAATCTATAACAAGTTTTCACAGGCTTACTAGATGCTAGTGAACTTATATTTAGACTGGAGATGGCTTGCTGAAATTACATGAGTAGTCTTAGTAAACAAAACTGATGAATGTTTGGCAGGACATCTTTGTTACTGGGAATTTTTGGTTTCTTTAGCTACTGTTCATGTTCCTGTCTTCTTTAAATTTATGTAGGTTAACCTTTTTAAGAAAGGATTGAACAGCTTTTAAAACTTAGTATTGATGGGGTGGGGTGAGCCAATGGGGCCATAGTCAAAGAAGAGGTTCTAATAAGACTTCTACCTTTTCAAACACCTTTATTACCACACTTCCTCTCAAAAAAAGCCCCACAACCAAACCACCCCACCAAACAATGATTTCTTCATTTGCAAAGGGGTGATGCACCAAGTGAAAAACCTGGCAGAGTCTGAAGCTTTGCTAACAAGCCCACCAAAAGTATGCACTAATGGATCAGGAATGCTGGGTACCACTACAACAATAAGTACTGGAACAGCCACCGCTGCCAGTAATGCAGCTGCAGATTTGGGCTCTCCCAGCTTACAGCACAGCCGTGAGGATTCTTTGGACCTGAGCCCACAGGGGTAAGTGCACTATTTGCTGAACAAACAAGCTGTGATGTTTTTTGTTTGGTTGTTTTGTTTTGGGTTTCGTATGGGGTGGGTTTGTTTCAGTCTTGACTGACATGGACTGCTACAGTATCATCTTCATTTTCTGTGGTATTTTCCTCTAATGAACTAAAATGAAGTGGTGTTGAAGTTATCAATGGGTAGCTTTGATTTGTTTTATATGAAATGTTAAAAAACCCCAACAAACCAAACTAGTGACCTGATAGTTCTGATGTAATCATATGAAACAATCCATGCTGTTTGGGGAGAGGCTGGAGAAGGCCAAGAGCAACAGCTTTAGTCTCCTCTAACTGTTGAGGACAGAGTGGCTCTTTGAGAAATGATTGCTATGGTGCATGATTCCTTTCTGATGGAGACTAGAGGAAAAAGTAGTCTTTAAATTATTTTGTTGGAATGTAACTATTTTGAGCATTTACAGAATTAATGTATCTTCTAGGAATAATTTTATAGCGTTACAAAGTTTGCCTTTATGTTAAAGGTGAAATGTTTGTCTTTACGTATTGACATAATAAGGAAACTCACCTTAAACCAGAATTGAAATATGTGAACTTGGGGAGTGTAGGGCATGATGAGTAGGAACTCGTAAGTTGTGCTTTCTGGGCTTTAATAGGGAA
>NW_010191044.1:7855-26132 GCF_000695765.1 Mesitornis unicolor
TAAAAAACGCAGTGTTTTTTGGTGTTTATTCAGTAGAAATTTATGGATTTTCTGTTTGTTTTGAGTGTATTCAAATAAAGGAATAACCAGATGGTTACACAAGTGAAAACACGAAAATTACAAGAAACCTTTGTTCAGTGGCACTTCTGGCTGTATTTGACTGCCCATAGTAGAAAGGTGACAGCAAGCAAACCTCTTCTTTCTGGGTGGAGTACTCAATTTGTCCTTCCACTTAAAGTAGAGGCCCCTTCTCTCAGAGCTCATTAATCCCTTGTGCCTTCCTTATGGGAGAGAACCTTCTTTTAATTCTCGGGGAAATAGCTGGCAGATATATCTTAAACTGAGGGGTGGGTATGCATATGAATACGGTGGATGGAAACATGTTACTTTTTATGTTTATGTTTGGACAGACGACTGAGTGATGTTCTAAAGAGAAAAAGACTGCCAAAACGAGGGCCAAGGAGACCAAAATACTCTCCTCCAAGAGATGATGACAAAGTAGACAATCAAGGTAAACATTCTAAGTTGTGATACCCATCTCCTTTTAAATCTAAAAGTAAGTGTATAGACTTTCAAAAGTGCTAGTTGTAATAAACCTGTTGATTCTCTTAATTTTGTCTTTTGCTTCTCCAGCTAAAAGCCCTACAACTACTCAATCTCCTAAATCTTCCTTCCTGGCAAGCTTAAATCCTAAAACATGGGGAAGGTTAAGCACACAGTCCAACAGTAATAATATTGAACCAGCACGAACAGCAGGAGTAAGTGGTCTTGCAAGGGCTGCTTCCAAGGATACCATTTCCAATAACAGGTACACACATAAAAAATCAAAATACTTCTAATATGATGTTGACTTTGAGGTGCAGCTACTTTTCTTATGATAACCTATCAGGTGGTTAAGTAGCACCTATCAAGGAAACTTAACTTTAACTGCAGTTAAAGTAACTCTGAAAGAAGAATTAAGGAATTAAGGTAGAGAAAAGAACTTGTTAGTAGTTTAAAGTAGCATACTGGGGAAAAATTGGGAAATTGGGAAAAATAGTGCAAGAAGTAATCTGTAGAGAATATACCTTTGCTGTGTTGGAGTAAGAAGGAAGGGATTTTGTCTGTGACTGCTGTTAAACATGGGGAAAATAGTACTCTGGCTGTGTTCACTTGTAATACTGCAGTATGCAAATGCTAAATGTGGCCAAATGCCTTTTGTGTGCTTCTTTACAGAGAAAAAATTAAGGGCTGGATTAAGGAGCAAGCCCATAAATTTGTAGAGTGTTACTTTAGTTCTGAAAACATGGATGGAAGCAATCCTGCACTAAACGTATTACAGAGACTTTGCACTGCAACTGAACAACTCAACCTCCAGGTGAGAAACGGCAAACTCACTTGGAGTGGGGGCAGGAATGGAAGTAGTAGAGGTATTTAGGAGGAAGCTAGAGGAAAGCTGGCCATTTTAGACAGTATGGCCCATATGTTCATCATAGCTTTTATTTTAAATGATGACAGTGTTTCTAACTTGCAATAGTTTGCTTGGGATTTTTTTTTTTAGAATTTATATATAAGCTCTGACTCACATCACTTATGATCACTTATTAACAAGAGTATTTTTGATTCCTAGCAATGTCTCACTTACATAGCATTTTATTTCAAATTTTAAAATTCTACAATTGCGTATTGGAGATTGACTTTATACCTAAAGAAGAACACAGTTTGTAGTAAGAACTTTAGGGGTGGGGAGAGGTAGGGGAGGACAAGAGGGAAGTAGCATTTTGCTGAAAGGATAGAAGAAATACAGGTTGGTCCCAAAGTAATAGTGTCTCAAGAACTTGAGCCTTCTTTCTCAGGCAGTTGTGTTCCTTGATACATAGATGGCCTATAAACCTCTAACTTCTGCAGTAGCTAAACAGCTGAGTTATGTTCTGTGCTGTGATCTAAGCAATCATGAAAACAGGAAACTTTCCCTCCTCCTCTCTCTCACACAGATGTTGTGTAAAATACACACCAGTCTGAGTTGTTCGCTTGCTTGCTTGTTTGTTTAAACTTCTGTTTTGGAGCTTGTCTTTATGTTGTATAAGGCAGAAATAGGACCTTGTAGAACCTTCTCTTAGAACGGGAAATGTAGATGTTGCCTGTAATATCTCCTCTTGAATAGAGAAATGGGTTATTCTCAGATTATTTGCCCTGTCATTGGTTGTATTGAGGTGTTATGCAATCCAGACTTCTCCATGCAGTAGGAGAAAAAATAGTATTTCTTAAGCCCTTGATACCTGTTTTGTAAAAGACTACTTTCATCTTTTGTAGGTGGATGGTGGAACAGAGTGCCTTGTAGAAATCCGTAGCATTGTCTCGGAGTCTGACGTCTCCTCATTTGAAATCCAGCATAGTGGGTTTGTTAAACAACTGCTGCTTTATTTGACATCTAAAAGTGACAAAGATGCTGTAAGCAGGGATATCAGATTGAAAAGATTTCTTCATGTTTTTTTTTCTTCTCCAGTAAGTTTTCTTGTTCATTGTTTTGTCATTCTTAGTTGTCTTTCTCTCAAGTTGTACTTACCTGACCATCTGAAAAGCAGTGACATTGACTTAACATGGAGTATGGAAGGAATGTTTTGCTTCTACCTAAGCTGTATAGTGCTGTACCTTTCACATGATTCTCTTTACAAATCAAAGCTTTTAGAATAGACTGTAATTACAGAAAAATCCACACAACAGTGGAAAAAAAAATCCAAAATGGCCAGTTATCTGAGACTTGAACAACTTAAAAGGTGTCCCTTACTTTTAAGGGGTTGATGTGGAAAGAGTTGGGATAGTAATCTTATGTGCTTTTTTTGAGTCCTAAATACTGCAAGAAACTAGATTGTCCTGTTTTTAAAGGAATAAATTTGAAGTGAAAGAGAAGAAAGTAGGTAACTACTGCTTCCATGAAGCTTACTGCTAATGTTCAGGGTGAATGCTTAAAATCTGTAGGGTATTCAATTGAAACTAGGAGAAAAAAGCGTGTTCTTTGAAACATGTCTTTTATAATCTTATGTGTAATCTGGTCATCCTGATACTGCTGCTACTTTCAGAGCAGTGATTCTTAATTTCCTCTTAAAAAAACCCAAAACACAAAGAAAAAAAACAACCCAATCATAACAGCAACAAAAATATCCCCAAACAAGCAAGAAAACCCAATCCAACAAAAAACCATGTGGTTTAAGTTGTTAAGATGTATTAATATGTATTTCAGCTTCCTGGAGAAGAACCCCTTGGAAGATTAGAGCCATTAGAAAATGCACCTTTGTTGGCATTAGTCCATAAAATGAACAATTGCCTCAGTCAGATGGAACAGTTTCCTGTCAAAGTGCATGACTTCCCTAGTGGAAATGGAACAGGGAGCAGGTAAGAATTAATGCTCAGGTAACAGTTTTTTTGGAAGCCTTTGTTTTCCTAAATTTGCTTCAATGCTAAAAGTTCCAAGAGGTAATGAGAACTTCTGACAAAAGCAGTTACATAGCTGGCTTTTTTATTCAGCGAAAGATTGAATATTCAACCAAATGTTTGCTTACCATCTTGAAACTTAATTTGAAATGCAATCTCTAAATTTAAGCTTTAAAAATTTCAGTCTTTTCATTGACCCTATGTAACAAACACTGGAAAGAAATCTGTTTATTGCTGATGCACTGATATTTTTAGGGAGAATTAAAGTGCTAAACTTTGTTATTCAGATACATTCTGTTCTCTAGAATGATAATGGATTGAGTGATAACTGTTGGGTGTCAATATAGTTTGAAATAACTGTAGACCTGCCATGTGTCTTAAGATAGATTTAATTTGGAATCCAGCTTATTTATGATATTTATTTATTGTGTTTTAGATAAAACTTTGAGTGACTGAAGACCTCTTTCTACCATTTCTTTTCTGTGCTTTTCTTGAATAATCTAACACTAACTTTTTTTTCCATGTATAGCAGTTAGTCTATTTCAGTATAAGTTTGTATACAGGTTTTGAAAGTATTCTGTGGTGCTGGCTAAAAGCCTGATTGTAGGCATATTCTTGTGACTCTAGAAAAAAAAACAAAATGCAAAAAACACCAAACAAACAACAAACTGAGAGAAGTGTTGACAATTATTTTTTTGAAAATAATTCTTTAAAGTTTGAAATGCCAACACCTGCTTTCTCTTGGGTAGTAAGATAATGTGGGTTGTTTGTCACTAACTGTGGCAACATGTATTATAGTAGATGTATTAGAGCTTCACACTAGCATTAATCTAACTTGTATTAAAATTCAGTACTTGTTTTTTGTGAAACTTAAAATCTATGGGAATGAATGCAGTGCATAGCTTTCTAATACTTGAAGGAATTAATTTTCTTCATACTGGCTCTTGCAAATAGTGCTCTGTAATCTTACAGTGCTTCCTAATATGCACTGTATCTCTAAAAAAAGAAAAGTGGGATAAATACAAAAGTTATAAAGCTGCTACTCAGAAGCAAAATTCTGCTATTCTTTTTGATAGAAAATTAAACATGGGAAATCAGACTTACTGTAGTGTTCTTAGACTGCTAGTCTTAATGTGGATTATGTTAATGAGGATTTTGAGGTATTAAAATTTGGTAGTCTTTCACTAGCATCTAGAATTAGAAGCAGCCCAATATAAGAGTTTTGTGTATAAAAATGGATAGCTTGAATGTTGAGTTTGGTGAGATGGAACATGGATATAACTATACTTGGCAATTGAAGGCAGAAGAGCTTTCAGGTTGCCTCTTTAGGTCTTTATTAAAAAAATATATGAATAGACACCTGGATTTTCCACCCTTGATTCTGATCCTTATATAGCACTGCTCTAAATATTATTTATGTGGCATCACCTGACCACTGAATAACTTTGGATGGTCAAAAGATAGTTAGTATGGACTACATTGTCCAGACCTCAGATTGGACCTTAATTCATGTAGCTTCCATTGAAAATTGGGTTTTGTCCAACTTGAATTTTAGTGTTCTTGTAGAAAAAAATTTTTAGTCTCTTTAATCCAAATCTTATAAGCATACTTTCAGAGAAATAGGCTGAGAAATAATACTCTGAACAACTGAATTTGTAAATGCATGTATAAGCCTATTTTAATACATTTTTAATGATTATGGTTATTAGGTTCTTTGTATAGCAACTTTTTTCACAAATTATTTTGAGTTTTTCTCTTAACAGAGGATCCCAAGCTTTAAAATTCTTCAATACACACCAGTTAAAATGCCAACTGCAAAGACATCCAGATTGTGCTAATGTGAAACAGTGGAAAGGTGGACCTGTGAAGATTGATCCATTGGCTTTGGTACAAGCCATTGAAAGATACCTTGTAGTTAGAGGTATATATATGTATTATACAATCACTTGTGTGTTTTTGCTTCTTGGAATAGTCACTACTGTTAGCATTGTAGAGTCTGTTAAAAAAAAAAAAAAAAACAAAAAAAAACCACAAACAAACCAACCACAAAAACTAAGGATTATACTGAGGGTAAATGGGAGGTACCTGTAAATGTATCTTGCGCACAGTGGAGGAGACTGAGGCTGCAGAGAATCTTCCTTTTTCTAGAACAAACTTGTTCCTATTGTAAACAGTTTTATTAACTACATTATACTTCTGTTAATATTTAATTGTCAGGCTGTAACTTGGCACTTGTGATGCCAGATGGTGATACTGAAAATTGTTCTGAAATGTCTGAACCTTTTTTTAACTGATATGTTTTGGAACAGTGGAGTTTATAAAAGTCGGAGTACAAAAGCATTGCTACATTTTGTGTTAAAATAAATGAGGATGTCTTCTCTCTTTCCTCAGGCTATGGAAGAGTTAGAGAAGATGATGAGGATAGTGATGATGATGGGTCAGATGAAGAAATAGATGAATCTTTGGTAAGCTCTTGCTCTGGAGGTAGGAGGAGGGAACAGTGTAAGGAGAGACTTAAAGAAAAGCTAGTAACAAGTTTCCTGACTTGTGTGATTTTTTTTGTTTCAATCAGGCTGCTCAATTCTTAAATTCAGGTAATGTGAGGCATAGACTGCAATTTTACATTGGAGATCACTCGCTGCCGTACAATATGACTGTGTATCAAGCAGTTAGGCAGTACAGTTTACAAGCTGAGGAGGAGAGGGAGTCTACAGATGATGAAAGCAACCCATTAGGAAGAGCTGGGATCTGGACGAAAACGCATACCATTTGGTAAGTTGGCTAGAAAAATCAAGGGACGACAGCTCCAGTTTCCTAGATGTATATAAATAAGAAATTGAAACATAGCTGTCTCTTCTTTCCCTTCACCACCTCCCCCAAAACTGAAGCTTTGAATTTTCTGATATGCTTGAGATACTTAAATCCTAGTTAAGAACTCATTGTTAGCTACTGACACCTTTCTAGCTCATAAGTGAAGCTGATGAACAGGAGATGGTAATCTTAAATGACACCTTCTAGATGGAGAGAAATAATCTGCAGTGTAACTAAACACAAACATTAGAGAATGTGTCTGGAGTCTATAAATAATGGTCAACTTCATATTGGTTTTCACAGTTAATTGCTGTGCAGGTATATGTATTCTCTGGCCATGTGGTGCAAGGAGCAGTGTTGACCTATGACTGTGCCAAACATTTTAACATTCAGCAGTGTCTCTTTCTTTCTAATTTTTAAATATGTTCTGCAAAAGCAAGGAGAAAAAGCTACCTTGCTTTTTTTGTCTATACCTTCTGCTTCTCTTCTTCCAGTTCATGGAGCTAGAGGGGTCCCCATTTTTTCTCCCCATGACATACTTTACTTCTGAGGGCCGAGCTTCAAAGCCTGGATCATATCCAAATGCATTGTTCTTGTCGTTCTGCTTTTAACTGTCATTCAAGTAAAATTTTGGTAATAAAAGAACTAACACTTCTATAACTGCTTTTGTTTCCATGTAATTCAGTATTTCCTAAACATGTTTGTAACTTTTAATTACTTTTTTAGGTACAAACCTGTGCGAGAAGATGAAGATGGTAATAAGGACTGTGTGGGTGGTAAAAGAGGAAGAGCACAAACTGCTCCCACGAAAACCTCCCCTAGGAATTCTAAAAAGCATGATGAGTTGTGGCATGGTGAGTGTGTTGCTTTGCTAATATTTGTGAAATTTTTGAAATTTCTGAAAGGATGGGGAGGCAGGTGTTTAGAGACACCATAGTGTTTCTTTTAAAGCAAGCAAAGTATAAGAAAAGTAAGCATCTATTAATATGTGTATTAAAACTAAAAATAAGATATTTACTTAATTGTCTAACTCAACTTGCAATTAAGTAAATAATATGACTAGTATTACCTAGGCTCCTAATAATTACATCTTGGGAAGACTTCCAATTGATTTGTTTTGATAACATAGTTTCGTTTTTTTTCCGTGCTAGATGGTGTATGCCCTTCGGTATTAAATCCTCTAGAAGTTTACCTCATATCTACTCCACCTGAAAGCATAACATTTGAAGATCCTTCATTAGATGTTATTCTTCTTCTGAGAGTTTTACATGCTATCAGTCGATACTGGTATTACTTGTATGATGTGAGTGGAGGAATTTTAAATCACTTTCATACTGTCCTGAAACACCTTGAAATAGCTGTCTTCCTCTGTCTGCTGCTTGATTTCCCCTTCCTTCCCACCACAGAATAGTGCAAATACTGTTATCCTCCCCCATCTATTTCTCTTATAGTCAGTCATGGTATTAATGCTTTTTCCTTCCTTAAGTTCTAAGAGTAACATGACTACTGAAAAGAAAACTAATAATAAAACCTAGTCAGATTTTCTTTCATGGCTCAGACTCACTCTGTATGTCCAAAGTGACAATTGTTTTTGTAATAAGCAAATTAGAAGCATTAAAAAAATTTCAACAACGGCTTCGTATTTCTTCCAGCATCTCTCTAACTAGAAGTATATTGTTTTTATTTAACCCAGAATGCAATCTGCAAGGAGATAATTCCAACCTCAGAGTTTATCAACAGTAAACTGACAGCAAAAGCGAACAGGCAGCTTCAAGATCCTTTGGTAATTATGACAGGAAACATACCAACTTGGCTGACAGAACTTGGAAAAACATGGTATGAATAACTTAACTGTATAATATTTTCTATTTTGAGTTTTAGTAGGCATCTTGACTGGATAGCACAGGTGCAGCATGTGTTACAGGGCTTTTAAAAGTGCTGGAAGAATAAAATGTAGTCACAGAAATCTTGCTAAGTTACATGGTGATGCTTGATTGAGTATTTATACCTATATTGCATAGTTTAAACCAAATACGGAGGGTTAGGTTAGCTGCACAGTTTGGACCAGTTCTTAGAGGAGTTTCTGAGCAACTTCAGGTTTTTCTAATTAAAATAAAACTTGATTATTCAAATGACTTTCTGCTGTTAAACTGCTTAATGGCATTTTTGTCACAATGCTACATTTACCTTAGCATATTAAATATGGTGTGAAGGAAAATATTTTTATAATTACTGGTAAAATATTAGGAGTATTTTTATAAAGCTATATTCATAGTACAGAGCATAACTTGTAAAACTCTTGCACTTGAAAGAATCAAAAATCACAGTTGATACTCTTGGATTTTTAACACATGTTAATCGAAGCAATATTGGCGATGACTGGAAATACATAGTCTAGAGAAACTATTTGGCTTTCATATTTTAAATAAGATCTCTAAATTTATTCATAAATATTCCTGATTAACAGATTATAAGTATGAATGTATATTCTTATACAAATGTATATAACAGTATTTGTTCCATAAAACTGACTTTTCACTTAAATGTCAGTGAAGAACTACACTGTTAACGTACACATGCCTTTGAGAATAGAAGAACTGATAAATTAAAATAATGTATTTTATTCTTTGGTGGTCTTTCACAGATTGTTTGAAGTGTTTCTTGAAAATGGTAGGAGGTAGAATGCTGATGCTGCTTTGGGCAGGCTTTCATTTCTGCCCCCTTCCCCCAAATATGGGAGCTTGCGCCACCTTCGTAAAACCTTTGATCTAAGTTAGATTGATTAATTATAAAATGGGTGAACGCATAAAAGAATATTTATTTTCTGATGTAAACTTTGCATAGTCAAGGCATTAAATGATTTTGAGTTATTTTTCTGGAAGACTTAAAAGTTTCTGGATTTCTTTGTGATTCCTTCTTATATTAAATTCCACCTCTAGACTTTCTTGTAAACATTGTAACTAAAACTAAAGTGTGTTCTGAAAGGCTTCCTATGGAGAATGCTTTCACCACAGTGTATTAAAGCACTGATTTTAAGCATACTACATCTGTTGTGTTTTAAACTACACTATAGTCACAGATACTAGTTGGAACCCAACTAACTAATCCAATGCTCTTTACAGCCCATTTTTCTTTCCATTTGATACCCGTCAAATGCTGTTTTATGTAACTGCTTTTGATCGTGATCGAGCCATGCAAAGACTACTGGATACTAATCCAGAAATCAATCAGTCAGATTCTCAGGATAGCAGAGTGGCACCACGTCTGGACAGGAAAAAAGTAGGTATACCTTGTTTAAAAATGGGATGAATGATCTGTGTAGTTTGCTGTTATGTTTAAGAATATAATCGTGAGCAAGGTTTATTTGTAAAACGTCAGGTTTTCGTAGTATAGTCGTGAAGGGAAGGTTTGTTTACGTTCATTTCAAAGCCCCGGAGTAGAAATCCCAATGCCTTGTCGGTGAGTGCCACTAGGTGGCAGAAGGGGCTCGAGTATCCTACACAGCTTTCTCACATCCTGCCTGAGTTTGAATTGGAGTCTTTAGATAATTTCTGAAACTATACTCCCAAGAATGAAATTTAAGTTTTAGGTTACATTAGTGATATTTCCATATATTAGCTTTATGTATGTTTTGCTTTATGTAGAATTTGAGAAGTATTTAAGCACTACAATTTAGACCCTTAAGTGTTAACCTGAATGAATAAAAACATTATCCTTGTATTCTGGGAGAGTATTAAACACCCTGTCACAATGAAATAAAACTAAGCTGTGACTGTTTTAAATTAAGGGGGTCTTGGGTGTCTGCCTTGAGTCTGGAGAGATGTTACCATCAACTAAGATCTGTTGTATAGTGTAGATCTCCTATGTGATCCTGAATACCTCTGGTGGGGGGGAGGGAAGACGAGAGATGAGAATCTAGTTCAACTAGAATATAGCTTGCAGCATGAAGGAATACCAGTGCTGTTGTGTGCCTTGGGTGGTTTTGGTTTTTTGAAACCTGCTGCTTTCCCTATGAGAGAATCTGCAAGGGCAGGGTATAAGATAATTCTTTCAGATTGTTTGATTTTTGGCATCTTTATTCTGTGTGTTCTTCATGTGCTGGAGGTGTGTAACGTCACATGACAACACTTCTCTGTGATGGTATAGTCCTACTGCCAGATTCTTGGCAAGAGTAGTACCCATTAGTTATACTGATACAAATGTAAGACATTGATTTTTTTTTTTTTTGTCATTTTATATAGAACACTTTAGTTAGTTTTGATACAGAAACAGGAATTACTTTATCGAAGTATAAGATTACAAATTGTTGAAGTGTGGAACTATCAGCATGGGGTGGAAAAACTTGCATAACTTTTATTCCTGTTGTAACTCCCTTGGGATCTGGGATTTGCAGACATAATTTCACCACTTAAAACTTCTCTAATGTGTAGCGCACTGTGAACAGAGATGAGCTGTTGAAACAGGCAGAATCTGTGATGCAGGATCTAGGCAGTTCAAGAGCCATGTTGGAAATCCAGTATGAGAATGAAGTAAGTAATATAATGCAGTCTAATTTAACCCCTTTTTACTGAAGACTAATACAAAAAAAAGCTATAACTTTTCTGGAATTACTTGGTCAGACTCTCGGCCCTTCCTGTTGCTGGTGCCACAAAAATTTACCTATTAATTATCCCTAATCCACTTGGTTATAGTGTTTAGTTGCTAGGAGAAACTTTCTGATCTAAATTTCATAATCAGTCTTGTTCTGCAGAACACATGGGGGTTTTTTTCCTCTGACTCTAAGCAAACACCTGTTTGTTTCTTCTATAGTATGATCATTAGGTGTTTAATACTTTTATTCCACTATTATTCCCTCTGATACGTGGTCTTTCCAAGCTGTTTCAGTCATATTGTAAATGTTGGCATACTTAGATTCTCTAGATGCTTTTTGCAATGTAGTCTTTTTTATAGCCAGTAATGTACTTTATTTCTCGGACTAAGTAAAGATTTCTTTAATATTCAGACTGACCTAATGGAGTCATTTATTTATTTCATTCCTCTCCTCTCCCTAAACCCTCCTTCCCCATGAAGGTTGGCACAGGCCTAGGCCCCACATTAGAGTTCTATGCACTTGTATCTCAGGAACTACAGAGAGCAGACTTGGGCCTTTGGAGGGGAGAAGAAGTGACGTTAGCCAATCCAAAAGGTAAATGTTTTACTACTTTAAACTATCAATATTGATCTAATATTGAATTGCTTCTAAGTTGACTGTAATTACATGAATGGCTTTGATTGAAAGAGCATCTCAGTTTGTAGTTGGATAATATGCCTCATGATAGTATGTGATTCTTTGTTTAATTTTATATGAAGTTTTAAGTTATGGTTATCTGATAGTTGCTTTCAGACTTGCAAGTGGAATGAAACTAGCAGTGTAGGTATTGAACTTTTTTTTTTTCCTTCCTCAACAGGAAGCCAGGAAGGTACCAAGTACATCCATAACCTTCAAGGCCTTTTTGCACTTCCTTTTGGTAGAACAGCCAAGCCAGCTCACATTGCAAAAGTAAAAATGAAGTTCCGCTTTCTGGGAAAACTAATGGCCAAGGCAATCATGGATTTTAGACTGGTGAGAATAAAATGGGAAATGTGGTTCTGAAGGGTTAAATGAAGATTCTAGTTTGAACTGTGTTGAGGGAAAAATACCAATAAGAGTTGCATGGAATTATTTTCAGCTCTAGCGGTTTGTGCTTAGTGGGGGGAGATGCAACAGAGCTTTGGAAGGGGAAAGGTTAGTGTATGTTGAAGATTTTTACAGTGGCTTTTGAGACCATAGTGAAAAGAAGAAAAGCCATTGTCATGTGTTGCAATCTCTCTCCAGTCATCTTTCATTCTTTTGAGGTCATTTTGGGATTAGTGCAGCTGCTAGCTTGTTGTTTGCTCTAATGTATATGTGCTAGGCAGTCAGATGTGTTTTCTTGACTGCAAATTTCCCACATAAAAACACTCAGACATTTTTTTGGTGTGTGCCAGAACTGTAAATAAGTATTCTAGATCTAGTAAAGAGGTAAAATAGCAAAAGATAGTTTTGGAAGACAGTTTAATACTAAACAAAGTTTCAATTTCCAGGTGGACCTTCCTCTTGGACTACCTTTTTATAAATGGATGTTACGACAGGAAACTTCCTTGACATCGCATGACTTGTTCAGTATTGATCCAGTAGTAGCCAAATCAATATATCACCTTGAAGATATTGTAAGACAAAAGAAAAGACTTGAACAGGACAAAACACAGGTGGGAAAGTAACCCTAGAAATGGAGAAGTATATCTTCAGATGTTTGGATTTTATGAAGTAGCTGTATTTGAGAGTGTATGATAGTTCTTAATACTGATGGTAGTAGTGATAATGACTTCATCATAATCAAGGACTTATTTTAATGTTGTTAAATCATTGGCTAGTAATTATAACATAGTCTTTTCTAATGCTAGAATCTACATTTCAAAATTCATTATGGGATTCTTCTATGTGTTTAAACACAGGCTAGATGTGGCTAAAACTGCCAGATGTTTACGTAATGCTCTTTTTTGGTCTGTTTTGAAAAGACTAAGCAACTTCAATATCAGAGAGGGAAAAAAAAAATCTATCCGTGATTTCTGAACATTAAAAAGGCTTGGGTTTTGTTTATTAGTTGGTTTAGTCAAACTTTCAGGGTTTTTAGGTATGCCTTTTGTATTCTGTGTGTCCCCCTCCACCCCCACCCCTCCACTGAAAGCTGTATGCAGAACTGGTGTAAACTGGCTTCATATGTGACCATACAGGTTCTTTTATGATACAGAAGTTTTAAGTTTTCAAGGTTATCCACTCTAAAAATAGTACCATTCAGTGTTGCAGAGTAGTGATACAAGGTTTTTGGCATGCATGCTCTTTCTCTAGCATGCAGTGTTAATAGATGGTAGGTGGTAATCTAATTTATACTCCTAATACTGCTTTGTTACTAGTGAAGTTATTGCAAGCTTGTGGGCCCTTTGTTCCTCTTCACCTTAGTGCCTCACACTCTCTCCTTGATCACTGCTTTTAATTTCCCAATAAGAGTTTGGAAAACCTGAAACCTGGTGGATGAAAGCAGAAAAATGTCAGTATGCTTGCCAAATATGAATGCCATTAACTCTTCTAAGGAAAAAAGATATGCTAAGGCTCTCAGGCTATAACACGTCTTTCTCTTGCAATAGCATTTTCTAAATAAAAAATATACAAGAAGCCAAAGTAATTCTAAAATTGCTAGGGGAAAAAAGTGTACTCTTAGGACCTTTTAAGTTTATCCGTTAAGACCGATTTGTTTGATTTGTCTTGGCATGAAAAAATAAAAAAAGGAAAGCAAGGAGTACTCTTAACAGTATTAATAGTAATATTCTTAGAAATGTTTACATATGACTTCTACAGCAGTTTTGACGAACTTTTGGATAAGTAATGTGAATGAATTTTTCTTACTGGTTTTCACTTCCAATTTTTTAGACCAAAGAAAGTCTACAGTATGCATTGGAGGCTCTGACTATGAATGGCTGCTCAGTGGAAGATCTAGGGCTGGACTTCACACTTCCTGGATTTCCTAATATAGAACTGAAAAAAGGAGGAAAAGATACACCAGTCACCATTCACAATTTAGAGGAGTATCTCAGAGTATGTAAAAGCAAAGCTAGGACTAAAACTTTCTTTATTCTTCTTCATCTTGCTCCTAAGTAGTTTGTTTCCATATATAGTTCATCCATGTATTTCAGTTTACCCTCGAACTGGGCACAGCAGTAATTTTCCTACTGATTGTTTCTGTTCAGTACTAGTTTATTGCTACAGAAAAACCATTTGAATCCTAGTCAGTGGACCTGACTAAAAAATTTTATGGTACAAAGAAAGTCTTGTTTGTACATAAGGAAGATGTTAGAAGTATGGGTTTTGTGGTTAAAAAGTGCTGTAGTAAGTAGAATAACTTGAGCTGTGGACTTAAATCTTTTAACATATTCTCACATCTTGATATGATAATAAATTTGTTTGCAATAGTGATTTAGCACTAATAGTTCAGTGGGCTTTGAACTGCAGTAATAGTGAAATTTTTTTTGAGTCCGACTTAAGAAAATATCAGCTCAGTTATGAGTCAAAACTCAAAAACCCCACAAAAACAGACAAACCCCCAAACCATAAAAAAAAGGTAAGGAACAGATTGAAACAGTGCCATAATAAGTGACACTACACTTGTATATTGGTTCTGACATTCTTATGTCAGAACTGAAAAAAACGTAGAAAAACAAAGACGAGACTGCTGAACAAAGGTAGGAAACTGTTTCTGCACAAGAAAGTATTAAAAGAAATATGTTAAAAACAGCCTGGAAAAGAGATAAGGAAAGGAAGGAAGAATGCGATACTATCACAGGAAGTCATGGGTGGGTTGGAGGTAAGAATGATTGCATCATGAAAAAGCCATTATTCCAATCTCTAAATAATGCTTTTTCTGACAGCTTAGTCTGCTGCAAATTTCATTCTTAGGATTGTTAAGATTTTCAAATGCTGATGATAAACACATCTGATGTTTTGGTAGAAATTATTCAGTAAGGAGTGTATAAGCGCCTGGACATCAGCTGAGAACTTTGTGAAGTTATTCCATAATCCTTAAAACTGCATATCGAACAGTTGTCGTTTGTCTTCCAGATTCAAGCTGTTATGCATGTAGGCAGTTGTCATATCTTTATTTGTTGAAAGCAAATTCTGCTAGTCGACTATCATTTATAAAATTAAACATAGTTGGAGATAAAACTGTTTGCAGACTTAAAAATGGGCAGGAACTAAAGCTTGTTAGAAACAGCATTTGCAGCCTCTGAGGAAGCAAGATTTATTATGAAAAAGGTTGCTTTCAAGTTGGGTTTTCATAGTGTTTGCAGTCAGTTTTGTTCGGTTTTTTTTTTACTTGATATGTGTTACGTAGAAGAATCTGATATGCTGAGAAAGGCTTGCAGACATCTTGGATGTCCTATAGTTGTTGTATTGTAGGCTTCTGGCATTGTAAAGGAAAAGCAGATCATGACAGAAAGCTTGGTTTCCACTTCTTTCTAAACAACTCTCAGGACTATTTTTTTTTTAAAGTATACCTGTGCAGTTTTCGTTTTGTCTTCATATTCTTGCCTTACGGAGGAGACTTTAAACTAGGTCTGTGTGATTAGCATTACAGACTTGATGTCAAGGAAATGGAAAAGATTCCAGAGAGAGAATTAGTGTCCTCTGTATCACAAGTATGATGAATTGCAATTTAGAAACAGTATATTTCATTTATCAGCTGACCTGTTCTTGAAAATGTAATTTTCATTAAAATCTTGTGTGTGGATTGCCATTAAAAGTAGTTTATAAAGCTAGAATATCCTACTGTTACTCTTCATGCCTCTCCTGCAGTCATGTCATTCTACCCTACATCTCCCTTTTTTCCCCAAGGACAGTTCCCACAGGAACTACCTTTGTCAGAAAGTAGAACTATTTCAGCTACCGGTATGGAGAGAGACTCTTATTACCTCTCTCTCTCTCTTCCACCCCCTTAATATAAAGAAGGAGGCCGACTTGCTTGTACTAAATTTGTGGACAAAAAGTTTCCAGAGTGCAGTTTTTTGCATAACAATTTTATCTTCTCTTTGAATCCACAAGAATGCAGTGCAGCTTAATTTTGCCACACACTCCCGGTCATAAAATGTAATTGCAATGCAAAGTCAGCAACTCTGCTTCTAGAATAGTCATAGAATATTCTGCATTACAGAATGTAATAGAACAGTCTTCTGTGCTGCTGGTGCTTGCCAGCTTGTTCTTCAGTATTACAACCTGATGTGCGAAGGTAGGGCTGTGTATCTTGCCTGAAACTGAATGCCTGACTCTTGTAGGAAAGCTTATCAATAGATCCTAATAAACTTTCATATCTCAGAGCTTTCTGGAACAAGTAATTCCACAGTTATTGGGACAAGGTTAAATGCTTGCTTCAAGAGTCCAGCAGTATAAATGAAGTTTTTAATATACTCAGGTGCATCCTTAGATGTCTTTCAAAGCTTTTCTCAGCATTCCAGGTCAGAGTTTTTAACACATTTAAAAACTAGTAGCTGTGTGTTGACAACACATCTTTTACAAGCAGCCTTCATTTCCTGATAGAGTTGAGGGTAGCCATGGCAAGTGTAGTCACCAGCAGCACTGACTGACAAAAGAACCTGAACTTGATGTGCAATCTGCTGTGTATAATGTATTTTTTTAATTTAGTGAAGAAATACTGCTGCGGAAGATTTAAGTGAAATTTGGTCTTGTTTGTGTCCTATCCCCTTCCCTTTCCCCCTACTGATTATTGTTTCAGTACATGCTGTCCGCTTTAGAAGGTGAATTTTCATCCTGAGAGGGTAACTGCAGATACTCAAAACTGATGTACACAGAAAGCCCAGTATACTGTCTTACTGTCTTTTGCCTTGTGATACTTACCAAATCTTAGTAACATGAAATGAAGTTATTTATTTTTTCCCCATGTATTCTTATAATATTAAGATACTTAATATAACAGTCTAAAGTTAATCATATATTAGAGAAGGCAGCCATATGTTTCCATGGGGGAAACTTAATATTATACTGACAATGATATTCTAAGGATTTCTGGTTCAGCTGGTTTAAATGGCTATCAGTGTACAGAGAGAACATTTAGGCTAGGCTTCTAAAAATAACTAGTAGATGTTTAGATTTGGTTGAAAGTATTTTGTTAAATAGGATCAGTTTAACCAGCTTCTCTGGATTCTATGTATTAACCTTATTTTATAAAAAATAAAGGCAAATAAGTTGTTTAAATTCTGCATGAGTTGCACGCTTTAGGGTATTCTAAACACTGGGTTGTTTGAACTCAAGATTACTTTTGCTAACTTGCAATGACAGACCACATGAGGAAGTCATTAAAAAAAAAAAAAAGCCGAACAAATTGTCTGTTGCATTGCAGCAGCACAGCACTGGAACACATGCAGCATGATGAGCTTATGAATTTAGGCAGAATGAGGTAATGCTGTAAAGTAGCTGCATGACTCAAAGTTCAAACTCTGCCACAGCTACCGTAAGCATAGGGCTAGGCTTCTGTA
Source organism: Mesitornis unicolor (assembly GCF_000695765.1). Taxonomy (NCBI): domain Eukaryota; kingdom Metazoa; phylum Chordata; class Aves; order Mesitornithiformes; family Mesitornithidae; genus Mesitornis; species Mesitornis unicolor. The sequence goes on from NW_010191044.1 coordinate 25,178, forward strand.
GAGGTGTTTCATTCAGTAGTGATCATTCCGTGCTTCCTTTGTTCCAATGACTTGTTTTTGTTTTTTGTTTTTTTCTTCTTTGCAGTTGGTTATATTCTGGGCACTAAATGAAGGTGTTGCCAGACAGTTTGACTCATTCAGAGATGGATTTGAATCAGTCTTCCCTCTCAGTCATCTTCAGTACTTCTATCCCGAGGAGGTTGGTAAACCTGTTTTTACTGATGCTTTTATAACCCTGTATTGATATGCATGGACAGTCTGAACCTAGGGATGCACTGGATGCAGTGCAGTTGTGACAGTCTGATTACACTTCCCATGCATATTAGTAAAACTTGGTGTCCTTTAAACTGCATACTTAAAGATTTCTCTGTTTGGTCATTTAATTGATGCTTTTATTATGAACAGCTACATTTTCTTTTAAAACTTAATTTATTTTAAAAAGCTATATCTAGCTTTTCTGAGAAATGTGCTTGGATTTATATATGCAGGCTCTCTGTTAGTGTGGATACTTTAATTAATTCTTTATATTCCTTATATAATTCATTATATAAGTACCTCTTAATAGCTGTAGATACAGATGTAGATGCTACCTGTATGTTCTATTAAAAAGTAGTCAACTCTTTAACAAAGCTTTAGACAGTAAGAGGAGATTCAGATGAAGTCATGAAGACAAAGGATAGTTGGTCTTGTTCTTTCAACCCACAATATCAATTTACTTGTAAAATTCTTGCATTCCGAAGTGGACTGAATTGAGACATTTATGGTTGTCTGGACTAGAAGAGAGAATATTTTATTACTCTGCCTATAGGTAGTTCAATTGAAGACTGTATTTTGAAGGGGTTGTTTATATTCGTAAGCTTACACCTTTGACTTCACAATCACAGAATATTAAGAGTTGGAAGGGACCTCAAAAGATCAATTAGCCCAACCCCCCTGCCAGAGCAAGATCACCTAG
>NW_010191045.1:0-979 GCF_000695765.1 Mesitornis unicolor
TGAGGCTGACTGGTCTGTAGTTACCCTGTAGTTACATCTGCTCCCTCAAAACACCGTGTAGCAAATTTAGGGGTGAAAAATCAAATGAGTCGGAGAAAGAAAATCAGGTTGGATCCATAGTTTTTCTTATAACTAGTAACCAACCAAGACTTTCCTAGCCAAAAGGCTGTTTGGAAGTTATTTCTCCCTCTCTGTTCACCCTTCTGCCCATCTAGGACATTCTGCCTTTGCATCTGTGAGGTCAGATTTCCAGGCAGATGTTGTATACTGATCTGTCACTATTATTCCTACAGGAGTGGATAGCCCCTACACTGGATGCCCAACATAAAGAGAAGCCCAGTGCAGGTGCATAGAGAAAAGTGATGTTGGGCAGCGTTGCAAGGGGGAAACTCAAACTGGGAGGCTGTGCTGTGCATGCAGCACAGTGGACTCCTAGCGCTTGGTAAGCCAGGAGCTACTGGTAACGAGGGACCTAGTGGTGACTACCGCCGCTGAGGTGGCTGAGAGCCGGGAGGTGTACAGGGGATGCGCACTGAGTCACTGCAGAGCCAGGTGGCGGCTTGAGTCTGCCTCGGCAGGCTGGAGTTCAGGCCAGATGTCGGGGTCAGGGGTGGAGGAATACTCCTCTGCAGCCGGAGGAGCATTTATAGACTCCCCGCTTTCTCTCCCGCTGTAGATGGCAGAAATGCCATGCTGTCGGCTGAGAGCCGGGAGGTGTACAGGGGATGCGCACTGAGTCACTGCAGAGCCAGGTGGCGGCTTGAGTCTGCCTCGGCAGGCTGGAGTTCAGGCCAGATGTCGGGGTCAGGGGTGGAGGAATACTCCTCTGCAGCCGGAGGAGCATTTATAGACTCCCCGCTTTCTCTCCCGCTGTAGATGGCAGAAATGCCATGCTGTCATTAAAAGCTTATTTCCTCCCTTCGTGCCTGTGCCGGAGGGAGTGGGGCGGGTGGGGGGGGAGTCCGTACGGGCCGGTCGC
>NW_010191045.1:1087-2818 GCF_000695765.1 Mesitornis unicolor
ACCGACCGTCCTGGGAGCTCCCGGCAGCTGCTGTCCCGTCAGCCCGACCGCTGCCCACGGGCGGCGCGTTTCGGATAGCACGTTTGCCTGTTCGTTGTGTTGAGTTTCTTCCACCTCCGTTTAAGCAGTCTCAGCCAATGCTCAGAGAAGCTGAGTTCTCTGGAGTCGGGAACTGGAGATGGAAGGGGAGTATCGCCGAGCTGTCCTTGCGAGCTTGCAAACTGCAGATTGCATCCTATAAAGCAAACAGCTCCTGATACAAAATGCTTCCCGTGAATGTCACCTTCAGGGGTACCACGGGGCATTTTTCCCCTGCTCTGTGTCTGAAGCATGTTCCCTTCCTGAATTCAAGGTGGCTGAGAGTGGTCCTCACTGAGTGCTGCAGAAAAGACAGCCCTGCTGGGGTCAGTGCCAGCGGCATGCATTTTCCGCAGGTATCACCCAAAGATGGGCAGCATGGTACTCTGAGCTTACACAGGGTAGAATTGGCAGTGCAAGTATCATTCACCTCATAGTTCATAAACTGGTTTCTGTAATGTCTAGTGCACCAGGTGACTCACAGAGGGTTGTAAAAGTGCCCCAGCCTTGGAACACCTTGAGGCCCTACCTCTGCAGAGACAACCCATGTGGAGCTGTGCAGATACCTCAGCCCTGAGTTGTCCAGTAAGCCTGAGACTAAACAGGGCAGTACTGCATCATGCAAAGAACCAAAACCTGAGTTGAGCCTTGAAATCCCTCAATGATATGCACTGAGTCTCAATCAAACCACTATTCAATTGCCTAAGGAAGTAACATAAAGGTAAGCTGGAGGGTTTCTGTTTTGGTTAACTCAGACAATACAAGGATATGCAAAAGAGCATACAGAAGTGAACCTCACCCATGAATAAATAAAGATAAGAGAAAACACTGGTAAAGATAAACACCCCAGGTGGTACTATCCACTAAGGCACAATCCTGCCCACCATCATGCAAGTCAGGGAATAAAATCCCTAAGATCCATGCTGGGAATTGGGAGTCACATCTTCAGCTACACAGCTGGCGTGTGAGGAGACCCTTCTCCCTTGAGTGGAATGCTGGCCAAAGTTACTTCCCTGGGATTGAGAGCCCTTACCTGGATGGGTAAATGAATATTTGGTATGCTTTATGTTTGTAGTCGCAGGTGATTTAACTAACACTTGTAGCATTTAGAGTGCTTGTGAGTTGTGATAGTGTGTTCCAGGAATTGCCTGTGGATTGTAATAGTACATTTCATTAATCCCTTGTGGTTGTGATACTGCGTTTTTGTGAATCTTCTGTGGTTGTAGTTTAGTCTTGCTTTTAAACTACAATAGTTCATTTCTCCATTGTATCTATAAAACCTGCAATAGTGGTGTATTGAATCTGCACATGTTGTTCAAATAAATTCTTTGCTTGAACTCTGCAGTCAGAGTTTCTTTTTGCCACAGGCAGGCCCCAGGCCTAGCACTGGGGTGCAAGGTCAGTGCACATGCAGAGATCCTAAGTATGACACACGACATTGACTGTCTTTGCATAGCTGGAAAAAAGAAACAAACAAAAATGCCTGTGTAAGGCTGCTGTGCTTTCAAGGTTTTTTTGCATTTTTTTTCCTGAAGAAACTAATGTTGGGCAGGAAGGTGGTGTAAGCTTCCCCTGAGAAATGGGTAAGATACATGCTACCTCTGCAGCCCTGGCAGGCAGGCTCCAAATACGTCTTGCACTGGCTAGTGTGCC
>NW_010191045.1:2833-3055 GCF_000695765.1 Mesitornis unicolor
GATGTGGAGTCACCTCTGTGCGGGCCCTGTTCTTGGGCCCACCCCAGGGACACTCACCACATCCATGCTGTCACCTGTTTAATATGCAGGTCCTAATCTGCAAAGCATCCTGTGCTGTCCAGTAGGAGACACACAGTGCACTAGAGCCAAACAAGACGCAAGTACCTGGTGCGGCATGTGCGACTTAGCAGGGACGCAGTGCTGGGACTTCTGCCCTCCCCG
>NW_010191046.1:0-228 GCF_000695765.1 Mesitornis unicolor
CTATGGGTCTATGTGGTGTCTGTGGGGTCCCGGTGCCCCCCACGTCCCCCGTGTCCCCGCGCTGTCAGGCTGAAGGATGGGTGTATAGGGTGTATATGGGTCTGTATGGGGTCTGTATGGGTCTCTATGGGTGTATGTGGTGTATGTGGGGTCTCTATGGGTCTCTATGGGTCCCTGTGGGTCTGTATGGGTGCCTGTGGGTCCCTATGGGTCTCCATGTCCCCCCAC
>NW_010191047.1:0-3341 GCF_000695765.1 Mesitornis unicolor
TAATTAAGTATATTAAAATGTATCTCTATCACAAGTTGTAGGTGTAACGTTTTACCTTGCTTGTACCAACAAAATTATGATATCTGGATTTTTTATTTGGCTACTGTTTATACTACGTAACTGCCAACATTGACTGAATGTGCAGTGCAAACCACACTCACAAAAAAGATATTGTTTGACTAAGCAGGGTTAGGAATTTTATTGGTAATAAACAATATGTTAACTAACACGTAAAGCAATGCGACTGTATTAAGTTAAAGCAACTTTCTTTTAGTATTAGATTATGGTTATATTATGTATCATAGCTAATATCTTTATATATTATTATATTCTGACATAAATACAGTTCTCATAATTTAATATGTTCTGGCATAGAGCATATCTCATACTAGAGTCTGACCATTGTCTATTCAAAAGCAACACTATCATCATATAAAATAGCTGAGCATATTTGTTCATAAATATAACTTAGATAACATACTTCTTAAAAAAACCCAATTTTTTTTTTACTAGGAATAAAAACTCATTTCAGGTTAGATAATGGTAAATTTGCCATCTGGATAGAGGAAACAAAACACCAGAAATTATAGCTTCATAGGAAAAACTAAATAATTAAAACATAAAATAAAGCATATATGTATGTATATGTATATATATGTGTATGTATATGTATCTGTGCTTAAATTTATAAAAATACATTTTTCTTTTTATATATATGCTGCATATTGATCCTCTGAGCATCAGATAATTTTCCATATCACATATTACATGTTTATTTAATTTGAAATGCAAGATCACTTGCAGAGACATACAGAAAGTTTTGGCACTGAACAAACTTTGGCTAATTCTCAGCTCCATTTCATCAGGTTTAAAGAAAGCAGTATTTTATATTAAACAGTAATCACAAAGTAGGAAATCAGAACTGAACCTCTTTTTATGCTGAAGAAGCTATTGGCACAGGGAGAAGTGATGTAAAGCAGAAGGGTTTCCATCAGCTGCAAACTTTGTTAAAGCCTGTAACTTTGACAAGTACTTTTCTGCCCAACAGAAAGTGCAGATAATCCCTTTTATGCTGTTTAAGCGGTTGATGAGAGACATATGAAAGGAAAGTGAGGTTGCTGGAGGTTGTATTAAGCCACATAGCAGGTTAGTTTATCTGGGTGACTACAGAGTTCAGTAATTGTACATGGAGATTGAGCTCTGACCTGTACGCATTGAAGTGGAAAGCCTGGAGGATTATTAAGTCTCACAAGGAAAAGAAACTAAGGGGCAAAGTTTCTGTGGTTCAGGACTTTGTGGAATTAGAGTCTGGGGATGAAGCCATGCTGTTGCTTTCTCTTGCCTAAGGAATTTGAATATTATGAGAGACTAGCTGTAGATAAATCTTAAGTAAATACCTAGGTATAGAAATTTGAAAGAACAGTGGAGACATCCCATTAGAAGATAAATCCATTTATGTTCTCCAAGGAAATCAGGTTTTGGAGGAATGGGATGAAAGATTCAACTCTTGGGTGGCATAATATTAGAGTCACAGTTGATAGAAACTCTATTATGACCCATTTTTGTTGGACACATCTTTTTACAAATGAACTCTAATAAATTAGTTGATCATGAAGGTATTTACATTAATTAATATTTTTGTCTATGAAGACATGTTTATGCCTCACATGTTAGATAACTCCTGAGATTTCATCAGATGCTTCCCTTTCCATTCACCACCTGGCTGAGATTTTAAAGCTTTTAACCAATAGTTAGTCACCACCCATGTGAAAAATCTGATTCAAACTCAGAAGAAAGTGAACTAGGATAAGATATTCATTTGTATGCTAAAGTTAAAATAAGCTTATTTATTATTCTTAGGTACTTCTCAATAAATTTCTCAGAAATCTCCCTGCTTTCTGTTCATGTTCTAACTTCATTCCTTTTTTTCCACTCATACTTTTTTCATTTTTAGAGGTAGTGGTCTGCCTGTGCCATGGGTACAGATAACTCAGTCATTTAAACAATATTCCATTCTTTATTGTATTTGCCCATTTTCTCCCCCATATTTACAAATCCAACTGCTTCCTGATCAGCTTGATTTGACCAAGAAAATACAACCTCTAAAAAGCATTCAGAAAAGGGTGAGGTCTTGGAAGTTTTTTGGTTTTCTTATGGCTTTATTTAAGGTGTTGATTATAGGCCTAATTAAGCTTTTTGATAAGGAGATATGAATCCTCCATCATTTCCAGGTTTTGGAGGAAAATATTTGGAAGGAAAAAGCCTAGAGATGCTAATTTTATCTTACTGCAAAATACTGAACCTATTTACTTTTTGCTTTCTTTTCCTCCTCAAGTGCATGTGAGTAATATTCCACAGAGCATAGTAGCAAAGTGTTATTGTTTCTTCTCTGCATCTAAAGAAGGCATAGCTCTTTGTACACTACAGTATGGCTCAGTGTCGTGTTAATCAGTCTCCTGATGCTGTACAGAAATTCTGGTACGCAATGCTTAGTTTCTGTTGCTAGTTAGGTGCGCCTTCATAGGGATGAGCTGCAAGGGAAGGCCACTTTGGATAAAAATGTATATTATTTCTGTTCTCACGAACAGCAATGCTGACTTAAGGACACAATGAAGTTTTTGTCCCTTGCTTTGGCTCATTCTGAGCAGCTACTTGGTTCTCACATCCTCCTGCCAAGACATCCCATCATGATCTTTGCTTAGGGGCTCCAGATGGGAATTTCCAAAGTCTTTGAAAAGTGCCATTTGGTGCTTGTTAGGGGAAAGACATGAATGATTTGACTGCAGCTGTGGGAAGTACTCTTCAAAATTTACTGTTTATCTTTGAAATTTCAAGTGCATCCTTAGTTTCATCCAAGCCCCTGCCAAATTCTACTACTCAGAAAGAACTGATGCAGTAGGTTCACAGTGAGTTAATTAATTTTGCTCTCACCATTATCATTTAAAGTGGCTCTTACTTCTCTTTTCCTTCCTCCTGTTTGCTTTCATTCCCATACTGGATGTTTCAATTTTCCTGGCTTTCCATTACTGCAAGGAAGAGGTATGGCATCTAAGTCACCTTTGAGTGAGAAAATAAAATCTTATGATATTGGAGATATTGATGGTTACAGCTAAGCTAATCTTAGATTACTTTATTATTATATTGTTCCTATATATTTCTTCCATATTATTCCTATGAGAAAAGCAATAAAATATTAATAGCTCCATCCTGTTGTGGTATTGTTCACATTAAACTAGGAAAGTATAGGAGGCAGAGAAAGAGATTCACAAGGATGACAGGGCACTTAGTTTGGGTTTAGTGCACAGTAGAATCACAATATCACAGAATCACAGAATATTAGG
>NW_010191048.1:0-7899 GCF_000695765.1 Mesitornis unicolor
CATCACCAGGGACCGCAGTGGTGTCAGGAGCAGATGGTAGTGGATGCTGCCAGGCACGTGGAGGTAGGCCCATCCATCCCAAAATGTGACAGGAAGCAGTCCAGGAAACCAGGAAAAGCCTGCAAAAACCTCAGGCCTCCTTGTTTTTTTACAGACTGTAGCCAAAAAGGGGAGGGAACAGTACTGATCTCAGACCCCCCAGGGTCCTACAGACACCACCTGTCCTTCCCTTTCAGGCTGTTAATGCTTAAACCACAACACGAAGAATCAGAGCAAATGTCATAGAGCCATTGAGTCAGACCACAAATAACTTGCCCCTGGAGGGAGCTAGGACAGCCAAGAGAATTGGGCACTGTGTAAGGTTGAATGCCAACAGTGAACATGGAAAGAGGGATTCACAGTATGCACAAGCAAGACATGAACTCTAGTTGAAAGACTGAAGAGTCAAGGGACATGGATCAAGTTGCAATACAGTGAGAAAAATAAGTATATTTTGCCTAGACTGATTTGTCTCTAGATCTGTGATTCTATATATAATGCTAACAAAATGTAACTGGAATCCTGTCACGGCAGCACATGCTTTGTGTTTAGTAATTAATAATTGCTTCTGAAAATTTAACCCATACAAGCCAAAATTTAGAGTCAAGGAGTTCATAAACTCCAGGTGTATTGACAGTACTTGATGCCAATAGATAAGTCAAGAGTTGTCAGCTTTCAGGCAAGTTGCCTCCAAGGATGTGCCTTCTGTCCCTGACAAAGGGTTGTAGGCACAGGGAAACTTTGTATGAGGGCAATCACTGCAGCTCAAAAGCGGCTATCCAGGAGGAACTTGGCTATGGTTCTTACAGGGTCCTAATATCCTCAGGTGCCTTAATGCATTGCATTTGTGGAAGAAAATGAGAGACAAGGGCTGAGCCTTATATTGTAGAAAGAACACAGGATAGCTACAGAGTTTATTACAGTGGATGCCTTTTTAAATGTCATTAAATCAATTCTCCACAAATCAATTCTCATTGAAATTGCATTCATCTAGCCTTCTGTTCATCCTGCTCTGAGCAATAATCCTATCTACTGCTATTCTCAGTGACTCAGGGATAATAACTCTTACTTTGCTTGCTCCGCACGTCTCTTCGTAGTAATGTGCATTTCAAACCAGGGTTAATAAGGCAATCACTTGTTTATTAGAGGCAATCACATTTGCTCGTCTCACTTGATGTTATAATGTGGTATATTTCAAGAGATAAACTTTATTTTCTGGGAATAGATGGAATTTCAGTATGTTCTAAAGTTCTGAATTACATATTTCACATATATTTCGCAGTGTTTGTTCTTCAAGATCACAGAGAAGGGGACAAGTGTTTTTCTTTTTTTCTTTTTTCACAGATCCAGAAGGCTTACTAACTGCTGAAGACTGTACTTTTCTGGTTAGCAAACAGAAAACTGCATTGAGAGAGAGATAGAAGACACAAGTCAATATTTTATTGGACATAATGAATAATTTCTGTGTACTACTTGACATAAGCACTTACACAACAGGTCACATGCATGTTGAGGACAACAGCACATAAACATTTGGTATGGACAATTTTTATGTTGAAACAGGTCTCCTGCCCTATGAATCCTAAAATTAAAGGAATTTCTGTGCTGGTCTATAACTGGGACAATTGATTTTAAACAACATTCTTTTCTGTCTGAGTTCTCTTTAATAAAGATAATTCTTTCACAGACTCCTAGCTTAAGCTGTCAACCTTATAGAACAACCTCAGAAAACAAGTGATCATTAATGCAAAGAGCTCTTTTCCTCAGAGGAACCTGAGAAATCAGACAAGAGAATCAACCACTTTCATTATATGACAGTTACTCCCTCTCCTTGTAAGCTAGTTTCTAGTAAAGCATACAACACACAGTAGTAATACCTACCTTTAGTAAATGGCTTTTGTTGATGTGTGAGCCTAATTCAAGTGGACACTGAATCAGCCATACAGAAACCATCTCCTAAATGTTGTCATGAGAGGCAAAAAAACATGCATTGTGTGCCCCCTCCCATATACCTGTATCACACATCAGGGTAATCCTTACTCAAAAGAGGTTTTCTTTTTCTTTACTGTCTTGTGTGGAACAATCCAAAATTCAGTCCTTATTTAAAACTCTACAGCACTATATGCATTCTTATAAATAAAGTAATCAGTAATCTTCGCTGATTTAAGCAGTTTACATAATAGCGAGTATATTTCTAACAGTGAAAATGTTATCTTATTTAAATTCTATCTATGTATTTAAATATATATAGGAAAAGTCTAAACTCAGTCTTGAATACTGCAAGTCTGCTTTGTGCTTTAATGGAAATATTAAACAATTATCAAGAGAAAAAATATATCAAGTACCTCTGACTCATTTAAAGAGCAAAACTAAATCTTTTTTTTTAAATTACAGGAACAGGTTCCCACACATCTACAAAGTATGTAGCTAAATAGAATATGTTCCTGTATTCAGTGTTTAAAGGTGATTTTGTAAATAAAACTTATAATTTTATCATTAGGAAATTCATTACTTATCACTTCCTCTTACTCTTCCTCTGAAAGACACTACAGAACTGAAATGGTTTGTCTGAAATGGGAATGTTGGAGCTATTACTCAAGCGAAATTCCACCTGAGATCATTTGGCACTGTCCCTAAAATAAAAATTTTAAAAATCACCTTAGTTGAAAATCCTGAGAAGAAAATGAACAGACTCTTCAGAGTTCTTGGCATATACGTTATATTTGTTCATAGAATAGAAAACACTATAGAAAGTTAAGTCCAAATCTAAATTCAAATCTACAAAATAACTCCATTAATTTTGTTCTTGCATAATTTCTCCTTTTTACTGACTCTTGTAATGAGGCCAGTTAGGTTTAAAGGTCCATCTTTAAGGTTGTGATTTTGTAAATTAGCTTGCACTCTCAGGGCTGACTTTCTGATTAAAGGTTTTTTCTAGTGTGTAGCAAACAGCACTTGCATTTCATTGCCAATCAAAATATCCATCAGTGGCAAAATAAGAGATTATTACTGTGCAGAAAGGAGGAGGCATATATTTTTACACTGAATGTTTAGGTGGTTAGCAATTTTGGCAACAGATTTTTTCTCTTTATATAACAGTATCATATTCATATAATTCACAAAATTCAGTAAATGCAACAGCACAGGTCTCTAAACCTATTTAACTAAAAGGTGTCATTTACAAAATCTTCATGGAAAGTATTTTATAATGGTTCCAGAACAAAAAATCTCAATGTGAAACTGTATTCATGGTGAGAGCTCAGAGAATATTTTGTTCCATGTGCATTGTAAGGGATCATATCTCAGCCTTCATTAGTAGAGTCTAAAAGAGATTTGTATACTACCCAAAACATTCACCCAAAATCAATAGACTTCAAGCCTAAATAATCATACCTTTATTTTATAACATTTGGTCAGAATTGAATTTTCTCTCGCAGCACAGCAGAACATAAGCTATATTGATAACTCATTATAAACAAAATGGACCACTGAATCTTTCACTGGTTTTATATAAATAAACTTCTGTACTGTTACTGTGTCTTTACTGCTGCTTGATGATAAAGACTTCAGCCTGGAACAGACAGTTTTAATACACGATTTTCTACAAACATTCATCAATCATTGGAAATCTGAGCATAAAGAATGCTGGAATAAATGAGAATGAAACACCAACACAAGTCAAGCTCTGACTTTCTTCCTCAGTTTTCACTCAGCCTTCATTTAGGCAGGCCTCTCCTGAAGACAGTATGGCTCGGTGTGGGGTTAGTCTCCAGTATCTGCAGGACAGTTAGGTTTGCATTGCTTTCTTTCTCACATTGGAGAATGGTTGGTAGAACTTGCAAGCCTATGTGCCCTGGGCTTTTCTTAAGGTTTTCCATATTAAATAATTTTATGCTTTCTCAAGAATGTTACACGTTTTAGTCTGAGAGCTATCACATTTTCAGCAAATGCATTGTTCCCATTCATTTATACAGAAAACATCAAAGCTGCATAGTCACCTTCAACTCCACTACAACCTTGATTCTCTGAAGCAGGAGGGTCAGTCTCAGTACTTCCCACTGCTCATGTCACAGGACTTCTGCCAGAACTGGAACAGATGTCAGCTAATAACAGCAGGTCCAACAGCTAATCGAATGCATCACTCATCAAGGATGAGACATAAGATTGTTTTTGGCATGCATTGTGGCCATGTGTATAGAGATTCAAGGCATCAACAGTCCAGAATTCTGGAAAAACGCAGCCAAATAAAACAGGCGTCAATTATTTTAAAAAATGGTGAACTCTTTTCCAAATCAGCAGAAATGGGTTTGTGCCTCCAAGAATACTCCAGTTGGCCTATCCAAGTGAAATGCAGGAGGCTTACATGGAAACATCTGCTGACTGCTGGCTCCTGACTGCAGTCTGATGTCTGCAAATGTCCCTGACTTGAAGATGATACCTGAATGCAGATATTCTTTAGTTCTTCCAGTTGGCTGCTCTCAGATGGTTTTCTCTACTGTCCTAACCTGCAGAAATAATTTCAGTTGTACTGCAGGAAGGATTTGAATCTCAGATTCCAGCAGCCTATGTTCAGAGCTCTGAGCTACAGATTCATTCCCTTTGGCCTAAACACTATTTAATCACTTGTGCAGCTCTAAAAACAGTATCAACAGATAAAGTTGAGAGATTTTCATTAAAATATCTGATACTTCGGTGATTTGTCAAAGTAGAACTGTAGAAATTAGGTGTAAATAGAGAGTAACATGGTTTTGAACCAGAATTACCTAGTGACAAAACAAGAAATCTATTTTATTTACTATCCTGATGTGGCTTACTTTTCTGCATACTGTTTCTTTCTCTTGTGTTTGTCAAAACACCTAAGTTTCATGTTTTCACCTTTAGTTTCATTCTATCTAGGTCATTTTCTTCACTGAACACCTTGTTCTTTTGAATTTCTGTTTTGTATACCTAATACACCATGCACACTGTACAGTGATGGAGAGAACCTTGTTTAAGATAGTGGTCCTACAAGACAACAAAGAAACTTGTAATAATAATAGCAGAACATTCAAGCTATGCACAGTTAAGCATATCTCTGACAACAGTGCATGTCATTAATTGCTGTAAGACATTTGTATCCTTGGCCCCTTCTGACTTCAGTAAGGGTTACACTCAGCCTTGTGCCAGATGAGGTATTAAATTCATGTTTCTTCAGAAATTTTACTCAATTTCTTCAGTCACCTTCAAGGCATTTGGGAAGCAACCCACATTTTAAAGGTCAAAGATGGAACAAATATAACTACTAATACACTGTAGTTCTGGCACAATGATGGATGAAAATAAGTTTACTGCAGCTTCACCAGATAACAAAACGTTATGTGAGTATTGCTTCCACAACATCTTTCTTATACTAGAATTGCATCCAATACAAAACTCTAGCTAAAAGTCCAAGCTACACTGTGCCTTTTTATTTCTTCATTTCCTTCTGTTTTTGCTCTCGCTACTCAACAGGTCAGTTACAGATTTCACCTCACTGAACCAACTGCAAGATTGTTGAAATCTATAAAGCAGCACATTTCTGTCAAAACTGCTAATTCACATTTGCCTAAGTTCTAAAAAAGATTATTCATAACAAATGTATTGATCTGTTAATAACCATTTTAGCTGAAAGACTGCTCCATAAAAGGAACCTCCACTGTCTGCAGGTTTATAACCCCACAGTAATGAGATGTTTGAACTGCATGTGAGACAGCCAATGTTTCTTTTATGAACCCATTATTTGAAGCTACTGTACTTTAATGTGGTATCCAGAATGGAATGAAATGGTTTCATTTTATTTTTCTTACTTAAAACTTTCCACTTATCTGTGCAACTGGGAAGTTGAAATCGTAGATTTCCTTACACATGCCACAAAGCAAAGACACTAGCATAGCTAGCATCGTCCCTTTTTAGCTGAAAAAGCACATGTATCACGTCTGTATATTACAAATCTATTTTCAGCTAAAGTATTTCAGCAAAATTTCATGCCAAGTTCAGTATCTTTATATATTTCTGTACATCTTGCATACTATTTCTTGGAATAGCCAGATGTTATTTTTAAAATGTTATGACACATATTTTGAAATCCCTGCATAAGATAAAGTGGTCCAGTAGGAAATCTTCCATTCCCTCTATTACTTTTTCTGCAGAAGAGAAGTGACCACCCAAACAATGTGGGCAGCCTCTACAAAGAGTATTTCTTTGTTTGCTGAAAAGGCACAATTAAAGCCCCATATATCTCTGCCAAGCCCCTGTAGGAGGATGGGATGAACAGGAATCCTGCTTTATTAGCAGTTTCATCTCCAACCCACAGCACTGTCAACGGCATTTGGGGCAAAGTCTCAAAAGCAGATCAGGTCCCTGTGGTTTATGAGGTTTAGCTATGTGTAAATGCTTGTATGACGGACTGACACTAAAGAGCAAGAATTTGTTCTGTGCCAGCAGAAACAGTGCCTGGAGATGGAAGATGGAGGGAAGAACGTTCTTAGAGGAATGGATCTGGAAACATTCTTCATAGTAGCAACAAACCTCTTCATGTCATAATCACCATGGGCATTTTAGAGATGTGTGACCATTTGAGGCTTAGCAGTTTAAATCTTTACCCCTGATAACTGAGGTTTCAGTATATTGAAGCCCTAAATAGCTTTTTCTCTGTTTGATTTTGGGATACCAGACTCAATCTGTATTAAATCTATTACGTATAGAATTTGGCCCAGTGTATTTTAGACCTAAACATTTTTAGAAGAGAAATCACAGACTGCCAATAGAAGACTTCACATCCAGCTGCAATGACAGAGGAAATGTTGTTGTTTTAATCACACCTAACCTGTCAACCTAACAGCAGAAACTCTGCTGCAAACTAGAACTATATTTTAAATAAAGAAAAAAATCATTAATCATTTCTGATATGAAAGATATCCGCAGCTGTTTCACTGAGAAGAAATGAAGGGCAGAAGAGAAAAAGGAGGAAAGGGAGATGGCAAGATGGCATTCAGCGGGCAGTGATTACAGTGTGGTCCTGCCTTCTAGTCCTTTCTGTTTCCTATCTTGACAACTCCAGAAATTATTCTGGACAGCACAGGATGGTGGACTATTTCTTAGATGACACTAAACCCAAATTCTACTTTGTTTTCTATGAAGCACATTAATTTGAAGAGCTATGTTTTGCACACTGCAAGCTAAGCAATCTATATTTTGGGGGTTTCTATGGCTCTTGTGATTTTTACTTGTTGAAATGTTCCATTTGCCTAAAAAATATTACTCGTCTGTCAACATTTAGTGAAAAAAACCAAGGGAGGAACTACCCTTGAGTTAAAAGGAAGTCTTTAATAGCCCCGAGATAGGTGATAATTTGTTTTAATTTATTTTGTTTTGATTATTCTATTGAACATGCATTCTGTGTACATATAAAAAAATAGAAAACCACAGAAATAGTTTCTAAATACTCAAGAAAATAAAAAAACTACTAAGAAGAATGATCCAAGACAGCAAGCACTGAAAAGAGATATATATATATATATATACTTTCTTATTCATTTCTCTCTCTTTCTTACCCTTTTTCTTTTTCATTCTGCTTTAATTTATTTACCCTTTACTGACTGATCTTCTTTGGCTAACAAGCAAGATTACAGCCATCCCCTCTCTTGCAGATTAGCTTTACTAAAACTGTCATCTGCAAATCAGAATAACTGTACCACATTCAAAAGGGTTATTAAAGGATAAATAACTGCTTCACATGCATAAAGCTATCAGGAATTAGGTTTACACATCTTGTGCTTAATCTACTCTTAGTCTTCAGTCTGTGAGATTCCTTAAAAGCAAGAGTATGATGGTTTTCCTGCT
>NW_010191048.1:7930-15980 GCF_000695765.1 Mesitornis unicolor
CCAGGATTTCTGCATAGCCCCTCACCATTCTACAGCTTCTGAGACAGTTCCACCATCAAGCCTGCCAGAAAGTCTTGAAATTCTGAATGCAACACATATCTTGTCTGCCAGAAGTCAAGATTATACTTTAATCACAGCTGCTAGGCTTCTTCAATTTCCCCATTCTTCCCTCATCCATGATATATTTCTTCACTGAGTCATTTAAACATCTGATCAACATTTGTGAGGATTCTGGTGCTGCTAATGGGTTATTCCACAACTGGTCACCACTGACATAGTCAGAAGGGAAACTAAGTTATTGCGCTTGTGTGTTATTATGTGTTGGCTGAAGTGACTGCACCTCTTCTCTTCTGGTTTTAAGACCTTCTAGGGACAATAGCTAGAAAAATTGACGTACTTACTCTGGAAAGGTGGCAATAAGATTCAAGAAGTTAATACAAAGAGTTGCTTTATCACAAAAGGCACATGAGTTTAGAATAGTTCCAAGGTAGAGTGTTACCAGCAACTCCAGAGTTCAGTGGGATAAACTGGTGACATATCAACATGTGGGGAGCTCTAAGACAACAGTGACAGCTTCACAGCTACCTACATGATCGTCTGTGACTTATTGGAATGCTCCCATCTCCACAGCCCCATCATCAACCCAATGACCACAACTTTTTTTCTCATTAATTTGGACTGAAGTGGAAAAAAAGGAGAAAATTAGACAAAGGTTACTGGCAAGTGTTGTTGGTAAAGATATTGGCAATTGAGAGGTTTTGTAGGTTTGTTTTGGGGATTTTTTTACTCTTTTGACATATAAGAAAGTTTCAGAAAAGTCCCAGTGTTGCCACATTGGATGCATATGCTGAAATGTTTATGAGATTTATGAATTGAAATTCTGGCCTTTGACATTCATTTTTCAAAACAAAATCAAGTACTATTTCACAGTAAGTGTAAAGGTGAAAAAGACCATCTTGTAAGGACTTATCCTGTAGAGTTTTTCATTCTTTTTCTTCCCCTTTTTAGTCCAAGCCTAGTTGTGCTCTGAAATGGGAAACCAAGTAGAATAAAAAAATGACAGTCAGAAGTGGTTTATCAAAAGGGTTTGTTTTCTGCCTTTGATATAGCATAAGCATTTATCAGGCCGTGTCGCCATCTCCTCCTCTGTAGAAAAGGGAAGAACTCATTGCCTTCCGCAGGAAGAAGCAGTCAAGCTAACATGTCATGGCTTCTCCTCAAGCACTGGAGTCCTTCCTTTTCATGGAGACGTTCCTCATATTCATGCTGAGTGATAGAGGAATCAACTCTTATGAAACCAGCACATAAATAATGTTTCCATCATCCCTCAGCCTTTCACAGGAAGCTAGCAAATAGCCAGGATCTCCACAATCTTCTACAAGTATCTGAATGGTCAGAAAGAAATTATCTGGCTGTGTAGCACCAGCAGTAGATTTTCTCTTGAGAAGAGCAGGCAAGAGATAATAGAAAACCTGGTTGAAAGAGGTTTCTCTGTAGATACAGCTTCTTTGTTTAGATACTTGGATATTAATGTAAACTATTTGCTTAGATTTCATAGAATCATATTATAGAATTGTATTGGTTTTCTGTGAGGGGTTTTTGGTTGTGTCTTTGGTAACGGGGAAAGGGTCATGGAGATGGCCCTTTAAGAAGCTACCTGAAAAGCTCCCCCTTTGCCTTTGTCAGACCCACCTCTGACCAAGGCCAAGCCAATCAGCGCCCCTGCAAATTCATGTATTTAAGGGGGGTGCACGGCATGCTTTGCTTTCTCTCTGGCACCAGCCCTGACCAGCACAGCCCCAGGTGCAGGTGGCGTGGTCCCAGCCTTGCCCTGCTGGGCTTGGCCAGCCCCGACCACAACTTAAGCTTAAGCCCCGCTGTAGCTCCATCCTGAAAAAAGAGACGGGAACTCCAGAACCATCAGAAGAGACCTGCAGTGGAGAAAAGAGTGGGGCCCGAGGAGAACAACTTTTGAAGTACTCCAAGGTCAGTTGAAGGAAAGAAAGGAGAGGGAGGAGGAGGAGGATGTAGAACCCAGGTTCCCCTTTTGCAACCCATGGCGAGAGTCGGGTCAACTGGCCTGCAGCTCATAGAGTTCACTGGTGGGGCAGGGCCACATGAGCAGTGACTGCCCCTGAAGAAGCCATGACTCCAGGCAACGCGTGCTGGAGCAGTTCATGTGTGAGGGAAACTGCAGCTGTGGACAGACCCAGATTGGACTTTTGAGGACTTTTCTCCCCTATGGAAAGGGAGGGGCCACATGGAAGCAGAGAGAGACATTGGGCTGAGTTTTTTTCCTACTCCTGAGGAGCACATGAAGTGAAAACCTACTGCAACCCCCCACTCCCACCCCCCTGCGCCTCAAGGCAAAGGGGAAGGGGAAGGTGAAGAAAACGGGAACAAAAGCTGAGCCCAGAAAGAAGGGAGGGGTGGGGGAAAGGTGTTTTGACTTTAAGATCTGGTTGTATCTTCCATTGTTCTACTCTGATATTGGTAACAAATTACAATTGTTTTGTTTTTATTCCTTATGATGAGTCTGTCTTTTGCCCATGACTGTTTAAGTGGTGAGAAGCACTCCCAGTCCTTATTTTGACTAGCCCTTTTTGAGGCATCGTGGTGCTCAGTTAGGCACTGAGCCTAAAGCACAACATAGAATATTAAGATTTTTTTTCCCTAATATCTAGTCTAAATCTATCCCCTTCCAGTTCAAATATATTACCCCTCATTCTGGCACTACCTGCCCCTGTAAAAAGTCCCTTCCCAGAGCTATAAAGTCATGTAATCCAGTAAATACATTTTTGTCATTGCTACCAACAGGCCACAGGTATTGTACTAGCTGCGCAAGGCCTCAGGGCTAGGGTTTGTCTTAACTTTGTAATTCAAATGTAACAAATTGGTGGAGAATGCAGTCAGCCTGCCTGTACTTTCTTACATGGCAACTGTGTGAGAAGCCCTTCTGGGAGTGCTTTTTGAGGGCACTAGCCTACAGCCGTCACAGAAGACCAGAACATGTTCTTACTGCACTAGCAAGATTCTCCCTTAAGGTACCTTACTTCTGAGCAATTTAAGCCATTAAAATTTAATGCAACAAATTGGTGGAGAATGTAGGCAGTATGAGCTCTAATTTGGGTACAACAAAGAAGACTTAGTGCCAGGTTCATTAGCTTTTCCCAAAACTCTGTAGTATTATCTGTCTACTACAGTATTCATATAAATCCAGACCAAAAAAGAGTTCTGATAGACTCTTAGAATTTAAAAAATCCCTACTAGTTATAAACTTTCTGTTGGAAGGCCTGATAGGTTTCAAAATAGGCAGTCTCATCACCTAGAGAGGGCTGCTCTGCAAGGGAAGGCAAACTGGGAGTCAGGAGTGATGGGAAGGCAAGGCATTGCCCTCCCTGTAATTACCACTCTACCTAAACAAGCAGATGAAAGTTGGTCTGGTAATGATGACTGGGGTTGTACACAGCTCAGTTGGCCACATCCCAGTTGGCCAGGCAGGTCTGCCAGGAGGATGCAGGCTCCAGGTCAAACCAGGGCGATGCAACGCACAAGTACATGCACAGGCACAGCTGAGATGTAGCGCAGGCAGAGACAAAGGAGGTAAATCATTATCAAAGAAAGGAGAGGCTCCCCTCAGCTCTTCCCACTATCTGTTTTATCAGTGGTCAGATCCAAGGCTATATGCCTGCACCATAGCAAATCTGGCCTTCAGCACCAGCAGCCATACCCTTAGGAGGGGGACACACTTTAGGCACAGAGAGGCACTTTGTTTTGTCCTCAGTGAGGAAATCCACAAAGGTCATGCTTCCAGAAATATCATGATGGCAAACATGACTTTCTTTGTTTTCCCAAGCATTTCTCACTTTTTTCACTCCTGAGACTCTTAGTTAATCTACTTAGTTATAAAAAAATTGTCATTGAAAATGTGTCACTAATTAGCACAACTCACCTGCCTGTACAAATGGCCATGTAAGTATTGATTCCAGTCAACCCCTTTGATAGCAAAAGCTAGGTAAAACTTTGGTGATACTATCAGTATATTATCATAGAATCATAGAATGGTTTGGGTTGGAAGGGACCTTAAAGTTCCAACCCCCCTGCCATGGGCAGAGGCACCTCCCACCAGACCAGATTGCCCAAAGCCCTGTCCAACCTGGCCTTGAACATTTCTAGGGAGGAGGCATCCACAACTTCCCTGGGCAACCTGTGCCGGTGTCTCACCACACGCACTGTAAAGAATTTCTTCCCAATATCTAGTCTAAATCTACCCTCTTCCAGTTTAAAACCATTCCCCTTCATTCTATCACTACCTGCCCTTGTAAAAAGTCCCTCTGCAGCTTTCCTGTAGGATCCTTTCAGGAACTGGAAGACTGCAAAAAGGTCCCTCCGGAGCCTTCTCTTCTCCAGACTGAAGAGCCCCAACTGTCTCAGTCGGTCCTTGTAGGGGAGGTGCTTCAGCCCTCTGATCATCTTCATGGCTCTCCTCTGGACCCACTCCAACAGCTTATTGTCCTTAATGTGTTGGAGGCCCCAGAACTGGATGCAGTACTCCAGGTGGGGTCTCATGAGAGCAGAGTACACAGAGAATCACCTTCCTCGACCTGATGGCCACACTTCTTTTGATGAAGCCCAGGATGCAGTTGGCCTTCTGGGCTGCAAGTGTACATTGTTGGTTCATGCTCAGTTTTTCATCGACTGACGCTCCCAAGTCCTTCTCAGGACCAGCACCTGTTACCACAGAAACTTCAGTAGTAAAACCTGTTGACATCTTCCTTGTTAGTAGTAGTGTTTCTTACTATACAGCAGAATAACTAATAGCTATGAAGTAAGTATTCATCAAAAGGTTGGAAGGTCAGCCTTAGCTTGATTAAATCCCTAAAATATGAATGTTTATCCCAAGCTTATACAAAGCTCCAGAGTCAGCAGAATTTGGCAGAGAAATGCACTGTACAAGTCCAGATCTGGGTGGTTCTGAAAATTGCAGAAATATGCAAAAATGATAAATTGGACTTACTAAGTAAGAAAGAGAATCCAAAAATGCTTAGCTTTGGTATTGGTAGAAATGTTTATGTAAGGGACTGATTTTGTTTAAACTAGTTATTCCAGACATTGTGTGATTAAATACAGATTTTCATATATGAAACAAGCAATTAGGATTCAGTGTGTGAATACAAAAACTGAGGGAAAGCACTGGGGAAGTAATCTCAGTTATGTACACATTGTTATTTAAATAAGAAAAAATAATTATATAATGAAATTGTCTTCAACAGTAGTTCTGCTAGTTTAAAGTTTTTTGAGACATTTATTTCTTCCTAAACGTCCTAAATGCTGAGGAAAGAAAGGGACTTTGAAAACATCCTTTGAAATTAGAATTGTATTTGAAGATTTCAAATAATATTGTAAAAAATTGATTGACCTTTTCCCTTACATCTAAGCTCCTTTTACATTTAATTCATAAACATTCATCTGATAACATACTTCAAAATTATCCACATAAAGACACAAAATTACATGACTCGTCAACAAGTGCTGCTGAAGTTATGAATATTGTCTGTGAAACTCAAACTTGACAATTCTCACAGTGCCAAAAAAAGTTCAACATGCCTCTTATCTTCAGCATTCAAGGATAACTAGCCTGTCCACCAGACGTGCAATCCTAGAAAATAACTGCAATTCACAGTTTCATTCATCACGCAGATCAGACCTTTCAAACACAAGGAGAAAGCCTTACTGAACAGGAGGTTGCCCTTTACAACGCACTGGTCCAAATCTCTTGCATGAGAAAATGAGGAGTTCTTATATCTGAAAAATCACAGGCATCTGGAGTCAGTGATTTCTTTTTTCTTCCCTGCTTAGAAATGTTTGGCAGAAATGACATTTAAGTCTGTCTCTCAGGAATCTTTCAGAAGCTGATAATATTTAGCAAAAGTTACAGAGCAGCACACATACAGACAGAAGGGAGAAAGCAAAATAAGAGCACAAAAGGGAAAAACAATTTAGAAAGCATTTAGAATACTGCTTTCAGTAGCCTAAAAGAAAAATCAAAGAAGCCAGCACAGAATATCCATCTTCCACATTTTTCTAAGATGATGTAAAGAAAAACTCGTAACTGTCTAATTTAAACCTTGAGGAACAATACACAACTTCAAAAATCATAAAATCTTCAAGGGTTTAGGTCTTTTTCTATTTTAACTTACTCTGGGCAGAGTGAAAAATAATCTGAAGTGAATTAGATTAAAGAGATTTCTCTGGAGAGAAGTTATCTTTTCTGTGCCTTGTTCTTCTGATGGTCAGTACAATGAGCCTTTGATTGAAGTTCTCATATACTTCAACAGAGATGACAGACTAAAAATTCAGACAAAATTAAAATGTTCAATGTCATCTCCTCAGATAAAATTCACCAATAAACTAAGAAATCATAATTTACAAAAGCAGTATTATTCAATATTTTTGTACTGGTTTTATATTAAGTTTAGGGATTTGGGTACATTTTTATTGTCTCAAGGATTTCCTTCTTCACTACTTTTGACTCTGTGTGTTTACTGGCGTTTCTACTATTTTCTGGGAAAGCCTAGAATCTTACTTCATTTTATGTGACTCTAGATTTTCCTTTTTTGTCTCACTGCCTTCTGAAGCCACCATTACCCACTGTTTTCTTCAGTCTTCCTAGCCTTGATGTACAGATAGGGCTCACCTTTACGTTTATGAATAACATTACAGTTATAGAAAAACTTTGCCCCATCCCAATCATACTTACCAGAGCTCCTGGGAGGATCCCAAAACTCAGCCTCCACTGCAACCATACACAATTCAATTCACTCTATTGACTTACCCTTTCCTCCTTTTGTTTTATCAGCTATAACATTGAGGTATCATGCTACACCTTACTTTTTATGGCTAAGGGGAAAAACGCCTGGAAGCCTTGGATATACAAATCATCAGGCTTTTTTACCTAGCTTTCTACCCTTGAACTTGGCCCCCTGTTTCCATCCAATTGTCCTGAATTTATGCGCTTTGGACACCTCAACCAAATCAGTCTTCAGGCTGCTCTGAAACCAGCCAAGCTCCAGGAATCCCATCTACATATTTAAGGTTTGGTACAACAAAGGGGAAAAGGAGGGCAGAATGGAGCTGACAGGTTAGCAGGGCTTTCATTTATGATTCCTCAGTGGAAGAAAAATAATACTCTAATGATTTAAACAGTCTGATGTGTGTTGTCAAGGCCTGTAAGTCAGCACCGAAGTTATATGCAATCTACCTCATAGCAGCTAAAAAATTCATTTGCCATAAAGAAAATGTGTTATTCACCTAATATGCTCCACAAATCCAGCCCAGGCCCTTTAGTAGGTGACCAATTTCAATAAGGTAAAACTCTAGAGATTGATTATTACTATACACTGTACATTGCAGAACAACACTATACTAACTTCCTACCTGAGAAAAATCTACTTTCTGGTCTCAGAAACCTGATCTCCACAAGATCAAGATATTTTAGAATGCAGTTAATTTTCACTATAAGTAAAATAAATGCTTCTAATTTAAGGAATCTCCACAGTGTTAAAACTGCAATGAATTTGAATAAAATGCTTATCTTGGAGATAACTGACAATCAAAGTAATGTTCATATTATGTTTATTAGAACTTAAAAGCAGTACAATATATTCATATTGTATTAAGCCTTCCTAATGTCATCAAGAAAAAAACATTCATCTGTTAGTAGAGATAACTTTAATGTATCTCCATCCATCTGAAGCTAGCACTTCTGTTTTCTCTGACACACAAGACGTGTTAAGCAGGCAGGAAATGAATTCTCAAGGACACCTGACACAAACAGATTCCCAAACTTGGAGAGGTAGAAAACTGTGTAAGTGTTGCCCAACATCCATGCCAGCCCACTGTATGTTGGCATGTTGTGTCTATCCCTTACTGCTGCTGTCTACAGGAGGTATCTACCATGTCAATGTGATATTTGCACCTTAATCAGTGTGCCTGCCACCACCCAGCACCTGGTCTGGTGCAACCCTCCACTGACCAGGTGTCTTTCCCT
>NW_010191048.1:16011-46277 GCF_000695765.1 Mesitornis unicolor
AGGAAGTTGCTCAGCTTTCACTGTAAAGTCCCACTGACTTTGGCGCCGATTTGAATGGAATTACTCTTCATCTTCAAGCAAAGCGCTGTGTCAGAAGATAATGTGATCCAAGGAAGGGTTTGGCCCTAAGCATTTCAGGCTTTCTGAAATCAAATCTGAGCTAGCAGGAGACGCAAGTCGATCATACTGCTTTCCATGTAACCAACTATTATTCCTGTCACTTAGCCAAGTTGAGGGTCACTGCATTTTAGTACAGGGTCTCTTAAATTTCAGTGTTATTAAGACACTGTGAGTCACTAAAAGTAATGATTCCAAATGGAGGGGAAAAATAAGGCAGATAATGAAGCCTGCAGGCATAGAAGAAATTTTATTATTCCTGGGAGACACTATACAGAAATGTCAGACTGGACACCTACCGAAAAGTGCTGGAACCAGTATCTTTCTGTAAAAGTGAGTAAATGCTCAAAATAAATTGAATAAACTCATAATTATTTTAATAAAAGACAGAGGGATTGAAGGCGGGGGAGAGGTGTGGGAATTCTTATCTGATATATACTGTGGTCATTATTTTTCTGTAGATGGAACTGAATGAAATGTAGTTATATATTGCTTTTACTTTTTGGATCCTAGAACACTATAAAAGTACTATTCACCTAAATGTAGGTGTGATGAACTGCAGCTACACTTCTGGTGCAAAGACGTAACTACCATACTCCAGAAGCTCCCACTATGATAAGCCAATTTTTTCCAGCCTATTTCCCCTCCTTCCCTATGAATACTCTTCCCTAAAACTTCACTTTTGGTTTGCTTTGCTTTGTCTTTTAAATATTAGGCAAAGTATTTCTAAGAGAAGAGATGCAATTTGCTTGGTAACAAACTCAGTTCGCAGAAGTAGAAAGCAAACACTATTCTGCCTGCTTTTATAAGACAAGATGTAGTAGCTTAAAAACCCATTAGACTCCTCAATTTCAAAGTCAAGAGACTTAATTAATAAGGTACTATTAATATTACTGTTAGTAATGGATCAAAGGTCAGAATGACCATGTTGAGACATAAGTTTCAACCCATTTGAAAGTATAGGTATATTTGCGTATCCAGGAAAAACTAAAATTAAGGACATAATTGAGTTTGCCAGCTCAAGAGGTAAATTATTGAAAGAAGAAGAGAAATCTCTCAGCTGTCTGTTAAGTTAAACAGTAGAAATATGAGTCAATCTGTCATAGTCATAGGGAAAGTCCCCAGGATACTTCTGGTAATAATTCCGTCTTTGGTCTGTCCAAGTCACTGTTCCCTCTAATTCTGTTCTGCAGGTTAATATTTAGAAATCATATTAGAAAATTCTTTTTTTCTCCTTCTTTTTTTTTTTTGCCAGAAGTCCCTTTAACATGCACAGAATAGATATGACAGGGGTTTTTGTGGTTATGATTGTCAAGTTGTTTTTTTTTTTAATTTTAGAGACATGTAATTTCCTGTCTTCCACTGATCTATCCAGAGGCAAAATGAAGTTCCAAGAAGTCTCCACTTCATCACATTTCATTACAGGTCAGGTTTGTGTTCCTAAGTTTTATGGGAGACAATATTAGTCACACAGGTCTTTGTGACTGATTACTTAATATATTCATACTTGAGAACAGTACTTGAGCCAGTCCTGAACAACTGCTAGCAGTTTGCTGTACCATTATTTAAAGACATGAACTGTCTCCAAAGTCCTGTCTTTACATTTCACGTCCAGTTTACTTTTTATTCATATAAAATCAGGTAATCTGGCAAGTATGTTACCAGACCACTTGTAAAGATTTTTCTGGAATGCTCTTTGCAGGTTTCTCCTCATTTCTCTTTTAGTTTGAGATACCATATTCATGCGCATTATTGTTATTTTAGTACAAACTATGTCTACTTGCCCAACACATGCAACATAGGGATTTTTTGCCTCATACTGCCAATGCAAATTGTTAAAAATAAGCCATTTACTTCAAAAGGCATTTATTTTCTTTAATTATACTTGTTTCTTTTAGAAAAGAAGATTGTCTTTTAAAATCATTATACATTAATTCACACACCTTCACCAATTCATATATAAACTTATTCAATTAATATAAAGCTGAATATCAAAAGTAATGAGAAGACTGTAGGTTTTACCACTGTTTTTTTCTTTCTTCTCTGAACTCTCTGGGTGTTAAATGATAAATTCAAGCTAATCTTTATCTAGTAATTTAAGAATTTATCACTCCCTGCTGTCCACTCCTGCTTCTGCAGGAGGTCACTCTTACCACCATAATATAGCTGAAATAAAATATAATGCCCACAGCTTCATGTTTTAGTGGGGGAAGAAAACATCACCCCGTGGCACCTGTTGGCAGAGGGACAAAGAATAAAGAAAGGAGATACAACCTTTAATCCTCACAGATCGACTCCCTGGACAGCTCTGTGGTGGTCCATCAGGAACATTCAGAGCAACACCAAGATGCTCACTTAAGTGATGGGCAGAAGGACCACCCCAGGTTTCTCCTCTACTATTTGTAGAATGTTTGCAGTTCCTCATTTATCCAGACTTGCTGTTCATTCCTTTAACTTCATGATTTATATATGCCACTTCTCGTATCTAAATAAACATTTGTTATGTTAGTTCTGCAGGTAGATTTCTAAATATCCTCCTCCCTGAACTCCTTCCTTTGTTCAGGCAGTTGAGTAACATTTCTCTGTTATTATTTTTTTATTTTTCAGCTACAGAGTCCCTTCTTTGTCAAGTGATATTTCAGCAAATATAATATATATTTCCAAAGCATGATGAGAATTCAAGTTCAGATAGAAAGAAATTTGAGAATTTGTGTCCTGCAAGCAGAAGAGTTTGAAAGCAATCACTGCCTCAGAGCATAGAGCATTTTCTGAAGGACTCCTGTCTTTTTAGATAGAAACAACCTAGTATGTACCTGATATACACCGAAGAAAAAGGTATAAATTCAATTTGAACTTGATCAGTTTGGAAACAAACAGAATGAAAAGTTATTGTAGGTATGTGAAAGAGGTATTGACGTGTTAGAAATCTTTGTAGCCCTCTGTCACCCGTTTTAGGAAGGCAGAGTGTCTCTTTTCAATTATGAAAAGAATGCAAGCCCCTGGGTCTGCTGGCTTGTCTTTCCGTTTGGGACATGGACTTATCACACAATTCACTGAATTCATAAAAGGAAACTCAAAATACTAGTTAACATTTTTATGATTTGTTTACTTGAGAAAGCTGTATCCAACCACAAAGAAGTCTACATCAACTAGAAACACCAAAAAAAATGTATCCAAGGAATTTGCATGAATGAAAAATGTATGAAAATATGCTTTCTATCACAAGGATGAGACTGTGCCAGAAACTTGTTATGATTTCCCAATGTTTTGTAGCATTTGAGGTAAAAATATGCACCTTTTAAGAATTACAATAAATGCATCTGTAGTCTGCAGTTTTTTTCCTGAACGTGGGAAGTAAGATTAAAAACTATTTTCCTTCATACCAATCAAAACCAATAAACTATAAATAAATACAGAAGTATTTCAGATAATAAACACAGTAAATCTACAGTCTACTTTTCTTTAAAATGCTCTATTTACACGTAGAAACCTTACTGAAGGAAAGGTAGGAACTCTGGTATCTTTTTCGTAAAAACACAGACATTGCAAAAAGCCATAGTGTTCAAGAGGGCTTAGGGGTTAAAGTCAGGGCTCACTTACACCCATGAAGTTTCACTGAATTCAGACATTATATAATGTGAGTAAAGTCTGCCGTTCAAAATGCCTGAGGCTGTCCCTTAAGGAAAAGTCTGGCTGGGAGTACTGATATGGACAGGGTTTTTTATAAGCAGATCCACTTCAACAATTATGGTAATTAAACCTGCAAAGGTCCCAGCAGGAGCAGTGTTAACATCAATCCAGCTGTTTCACAAAGAAAAAACATGATGTAAAGTCAGTATTCTTCCATCCCATCTTTGTGAGACAGAGTTCCCAAGACTCCCACAAAAAAAAAAAGGAGATAATTTGGTTTAATGTTACTGTTATTGTACAGGAAGAAAAAGAGACCATGAAATGCAGATTTATGACTGAAATTGAATCAGGATTTCTGGAGCTGATGCACATTTAAACATAATTTCATCTGAGAAGATGCAAAAGGGAACTACAGTGCAAGCAAATATCCTATTAAAACCATAGCTTAAGAAAAGGAATAATCAAATATCTCTCATTCTGTCTCTGGGGCAGATTTTTTAGTGCTAGGATCTTTGCTTTAAATAAAAAATGAAACAAGGTGCTAAAGCTGACAATGAACTACAACTTACACAGTCAGCTATAGCCTTCACATTCTGCTGCTATACTACCTTTAGAAATTTTGTGGACTGAAGCAAGCAGAAGTTATACACATATGGGAAGTATCAGTGTCAAAGATTCCTTTCAATACTAGTAACACCCCGAAAATATTGGATAATTTTAAATGAGTTTTTTTTTTACTCTACTTAAAGATTATCAATGGATACACAGTAATTTTTCTATTATTTATTTTTCTAATAAAATACATTGCAGCAATAATACTGTATCTCTATGGCCTCCATCTAGTTATATATTTTTGTATTGACAAGGACATATTATGTCAAGGACTTGCTACGCAAAAGCTTCAGGCAGTAATCAGCTTCTTGTTCTTAAGGCAAAGATTAACATTGATAAGCTTAGTAACTCCCATGAAAATTGTTCACACATCAAAAATATTGGTTTAGATTGTTGCAGATTCTGAGAACGTTTGCATAACAAAGGGAAGTTCTAGAACCACATTTATATTGAATGAAAACTTAGAATTCTGGAACAAAGTATGACACAGGAGAATTCCATTAGTGCACCAAGTGTAGAGGAAGAAATAAAACAGTACCAATAATGGCAAAAAAAACCCACAAGGTCTTGTTTCACAATGCAGTGTCATGTTGCCTTTGGAACTGAAATGCTTTCTAATAAGTCACTTTTACAAAGTGAAAATTCACTTTTGAGGAAACAGACCATTTTTGTATAAAATTGGAGGGCATCACACCTTCCATGCAGCATTAGACCAAGCTATATGCAATAAAATAAGCAAAGATCTGTGTTGGAAAAGTACGAATTAAGGTGCTATGTCAGACGAAGGCTGGAGAGCTGTACACTGAAGCAACTTCTATTCACCTCTGAACTGAACTGTAGTTAGCTCAGATCAGGATCTAAACATAAGAAGGATGTGAGTATATCTGCTCTCAGATCAGAGATTTAAGACTGCCATTTTCATTTTTTGTCAGTATCAGGCACTCAGAAAGACATAGATGTTTCAAGTTTTTCTAGACATTACTTCTGTCTTCAAAGATGTCTCTGAGTTTGCATCTAACTCATGTGGAGAATATACTCCTAATAAGCAATGCACTTCCACTTACATTTTAGTCCAACTCTAATTATATGAGTAAGAAACATCACATATATTGAGAAATAGTCTTTATCAATGTACAAACCACAGAAAAATTAAAGGAAAGGATATCACAGATCTTAAGAGATATGATTTAAATTAAAGTAGGATTCACTTAGTATGTTTCATTTTGCATTTTATATTAAGTTGCATGGAAGAATACGGAAAAAGCTCTGTGATCCAGTTTAACGCTATAATCCATTTTGTTTAGGAGAATACTAAAAGGATGAACTATTGCACAGGAATAAGAACGGAAAATAAGATTATAAAAATTAAAATAGATCTTTTTTTTGTTATGCAAAATTCAATAAACAGCATGAATATATATTTTAAAAATAAACTTTGCCATTAATTTTACAATAAAACACAAATGAAATGCTGATAAATACTCAGAATTCTGTGGATAAATGGGACTTTCAAAAGACTGAAATAATGCATCATTTGGAGAACATTTGTATTTAACGAAAAGCTCAAAACCTTTAGAAATTCTGCTTTTAATAACACCAGTGTACCAAAACAGCCTCCAGAGTTCAAGAGAATGAAGGAATAGCTCATGTAGTTTTAAAGAGATCTTGCTGAACCTAGCTGGGAAGGCTTTTTGTGTGGGGTTGTGCTGAGAATATATACAGGAAAAAATGAAGATGAGATGATGGGGGAGACAGAACATTATCTTGTGCATGGTGTTATCTGCATGCCTTAATGTATCTGCTGTATAATATTTTGCCCGAGTGCATAAACTTAAGTATGATAGAATGTGTTAGGGAGAACAAGTAGCAAAGCAATAGCTAAATAAGGATATCAAGTTCCTGTTCCTCAGTGATCGGATCTATATATTTCCAGAAAGGCTGCAGAATAATTTTGCCAAAGGCGGAGCAAAAGATAGAACAAAATCAATCACGAGTGCCCCACCATGAGGAAAAAAATGGGGCAATACCAGTGGCTTATCAGAAAAAGAGGCAAATAGAATTTCCTTATGATGCTTTTGGGACAGCTGTGCTCATTTAAACTCTGGACAGGTGACAAGCTATAGCCAATTGACCTAATAGTTTGAATCCTTTTTCTCTGACTGCTGTGTGCAATTGCTGGATGAATGGAAAATAGGTCTCTTCCAAACTTAATCACAGATGCATGAAAGGTAGGAGCTGTCAGGCCTTAGATTCAGTTTTGTGTTTGTGTTGATTTGGATGGAAGTGACGGAAAAGATAGGGAGTCTCATTTGAGCGTCTGGTCTAAGAAGCTAAAAGAGGTTTTCCTGATATATATATCTGAAGTGCATATATTTGACCAGCGGTAAGTTGGGGCTGTGGAGAAACAGAAGTCCTTTCCTTGTTCTCTGACAGCATGTTAGATGCTGAAGGTTTGTGATCTTTGTGGGACTATCTAGAGAATGGTAACCAATAGGCCTTTGATATATAGAGAGAAAAACAACAGTGACACTGGGAAGAACAGCTACAATGAAAACAAAGCAGGGAAAAAATTCATGGTCTGCAATTACTGAAGTTTGATTGTGCTCTCACAGAAGCACAAAAATTTGTCTAGGGAAGTGTTCCCAAGACATGTGTTCCAACACAGAATTTTTGTAAAAAGAGACATCCATCAGAGGACTATTTCCTCCATAAAAAAGTTTCTTTATCATAGTGTAACTCTGACAAATTTAAAATATGTATGATCTTTGTGAAGTTCCAGGACTCTTGCACATCTGGAACAGCAAGTTTATCTTGTACTGCAAATACCTGAGCATATTTTGGTTTTGATGTAAATCATGACTAATCACATACTCCTAACAGCTTGATGTCACTGATTCATTTGCATGATTGCAAAAAATAGAATTCTGACAGGCATAAGATGAAATCAGCAAGACTGCTGAGGAACACCATGTTACTGCCCTTGCTGCGAACTGTTGTCATTAGGTGGTCTGTTTATATGGACCTGGCAGTAATAGTTTCCCACTCTGTTTGAGTCACAGAGGGTGAAGATAAACTTCTACTCTGAATGGTCTTCTACAAAAATGAATGAAGTGTTTGGCAGTTTGCTGAGATTCTGCTGTATTCTGCTATATTAATATGCTAGATTCATTCTTACTAATACTGCTGGTATTTCAGTCCAGCTATCAATTCAGCAAAGCTAATAGTAGTAAAAATTAACTGTGTTTTTTTGACTGAAAATAAGAAATCTGCAGAAATGGGTGGGAGGGGATGAAGATTGAAATGGATATTTCAAGGTGTTGACAAAACAAATACAAAAACCACTGGAAATTTATTTTCAGGGTGTCTTTGGATTATTTAGGGATATTTAAACCTCTTGTCTTCTTTTCTAATTTACACATGTAAGTCTGAAATACATAAGATGTCAATCAAAATTAAAATACCAAGTATTTCAATTTTTGAATGTTGCTTAAATGTTTCTGTAACTTCTAAATGAAATATTTTAAAGTAAAAAAATAATTAAATGTTCTGTTCTTCAGGAAAAACTTCTCTCTTGCTGTTTCTGCTGATTTAAAAAAAACATACAAACATAGATGTTGAGTCTATGCTTGATTGCAGTCTCCAGGTAAATAATTTTCCACCAAATGAACTCAATGCCACATAAAAATTGCTCCACTCTAAATGCAAGAGTTATTCTGATTGTCTTTCATGCTTCACTCCTCCTCTCTGATGCATGCCAGCATTCAAGGTTGTCACTTCTAGCCTTGGCTTGCACTTTGCTATGATGAGAGGGGACTACACTACAGCAGAAACCTGAATAGGACAGAAATGTAAATTAGAATGACAGGTTTGCCACCTTCTGAAGAGGTGTGAAGTGCAGTCTTTTCCAGCACAATAGTGAGCTAGTGGCATTTGTGCCACTTGTAGCTTTTGTGGTATGTTCACAGCTTTTATTTGGAGAGGTGGCACTAATTCTGAGCAATCATCCTGAATTCTTCATAACTGTCTCTGTGTACAGATCACACATGCATGAAAAATGATGTCTTAGCCCCTTCTTTTGCCCCAGAGAGGAAATCTAACAACAATCTTTGCCTATACAATTTTTGGTAAATTAGCATTATTCTGCCCCTTTCTCATGAATCTTTTCAACATGCTGACCATCATAACTGCTGTAACTAGTGACAGACAAGCTTTCTAATTTTACTGAGCCAGTAACAGAGAGCACAGGATGTCCAAAGCCAGTATGCTCTATGCAAATCCAAATGAGAGCCATCTGTAGATGTACAGCAGGATGTGTGCTATCCTGTAAGCCTAGAGCACATATGAGGTTAATTGTTTTTCAGTTCAAAAATATCACTTTTCTACATGCAGTATTATTTGTTTTGAAGAGAAATGAAAAGAAGGAACAATAGGTTGTGCAGAACAAAACAATTTAGTTAGGAAATACTGCAAAGCTCATTTACCAACAGGGTATTTGAAAAATTACAATGAGCATGTTTTTAGTTCATATGAGTCCTGAAAGGAACAATAGCATGTAAGACGTCCTGGGGTAGTGAGGAGAGGAGAAATCCTCCCCCCTTCATCTAAGGGTACATGACTTAGCCAAACCAAATACTCAAGCTTGCCAATTTCTGTACCGTGATGCCCTGCCAAGCTCTGACTATGGACAAGCTTACCTCAGTGGCTGTCTGTCTGCCTCAGTGTTAGTAAAATGAGTTATTGCACCAAATACCAGACTGACTTTTTAACTTGTGGTAAAACAATGGTGTATTAACAAATCTATTACTTCCTGCGTGTACTATTGGTCTTAACAAGGTTCTCTGTGTCCTCCCTTAGCCTTTCTACAAGCAGTTAGAAGGAAGGACTGTGTAGATGAAGGAAACAGGTCTCAAATCTTTCCTTGGGAAAACTCTCATTAATTTTCTTCAGCTATGCTTTGTAGGCTGTTAGTTTTAATTTTCCTCTTAACTCAGTTTACAAAAAAGTTTACACTGCAGTTTCTCCATTATTAGTTATATCCTGATTTTTAAGTTTCTCTGCACTATCCAGTTATGGCTGGATTCATAAGTATCAAGAATGCAATTAATACAGTCAAAATCTTAGGGTCATACCTTGGCAAACTATATGAAATTTGTGAGGAAAGCAGAAGCACAGTCTGCAAGAGGAAAGAGCTTGCAGAAGGCAGTAGGAAGTCATGCAGATTTATTACAAATAAAATAGCTCCCAGTTACCCACAGGCATCAAAGCTAGAAGAGATGGATTTTTTTTTGTCTAGTGACTAAGGTAACTCCTAACCATTCTTCTGCCTGCTATCTGCTCCTAAGGAGCTACTTACTGAAGAGCCAAGAAGACAAGCTGAAGAGGAACTGAAATAGTCTAATTTGAACTAAATTTCACAGGAAATTTATAGATAGAAAGTAGAAAGAAGAAACAGTTTGAAGGAATCTGCAAGGTGTAATTCTGGCTTACTTTTGCATATCATTTTGGCAGGAGATGAAGGATTTATAGAAACATCTTTAAAAATCTAGGTTTTTTAATTAGTTAATACACACATGCACTTGCATATGAATATGATTTTTGCTAGTATATTTCAAAGTATTTTAAAGAGGCCTCATATGAATGAGAAAACTTCAGAAAAATCATCAGGGAACTTGTTTAAAGGTACCCAGTTTACCAGTGGCAAAGCCAAAAGCCCTCAAACCAAAAACTGCTTCTAATGTCATCATTGCAGAAGTAGCTCTTCAGGTCACCATGCTTTACTGCAACATGAGCTTGAGTATGCAGGAGGGCAGGAGTGTCCACTTATTTTGAGAGCTAGTTTACTGCAGTTTACCTGTTGTGAGAGTGACTTGCAGGAAGAAAAAACTATCTCTGTTCCACACAGGTTCTGTGTACCAATGCCAAACGAAAAAGGAAATTCCCTGCTATACACTTAGTGTGAAAAGAAGGAGCATAGAAAAGCTGCTTCACTCATGTTTGGTTTGACAACAAATCATCAGGATTCAAGGCATCTACAGACTG
This sequence comes from Mesitornis unicolor, assembly GCF_000695765.1. NCBI lineage: Eukaryota > Metazoa > Chordata > Aves > Mesitornithiformes > Mesitornithidae > Mesitornis > Mesitornis unicolor. The sequence continues at coordinate 26,410 of NW_010191048.1, forward strand.
GAAACAGCAGAACAACACCAGCCCTTTCTGCATTTTCACTTTGTCCCCATTCTTTATCTTCCTTAATTATTCAGGAATAATTACAATTTAACAGCATAGTGTAACCTGCAATGCTCCATCCACATGGTCTTCTAATACAGATATGTTCTGATGGTTCTGCTGTTCTTGCAGAACTCAGAATTTTTCTAAACTTTGGTTCAGGATTTTAATTAATGACTTGCATGTGCAATAAATTCAACACATCCTGGATGCATAAACCTATTAAAACTCACATGTAACACTCAGAATTTTATAATTAAAAGCTTTCTAGATATTATACAGTTTGCTCAAAGCAGTAAAGATGCCAAGAATTCACTGATGAACATATGAAATCTTACAACATCAACCACATGTGACTTAGAGTTGGAGAAAGAGGCATTGTTCAAAGAATATTAGATGTACATAAGCCCTGTATATTCTACAAAGAGTGGAATCTTAAGCATAAACAGTAATTATTTTTTTAAATTAGTCCATCCTTTTTATTTATTACCAACTTATGATACATATATACATGGGTAAAAAGCACGGCCAGTTATTTTTATGTCTCTATGACTAAATGAGAAGCTATTCTGTTAATGCAATCATTAAAAATAAAACAACAAACAAAAACAAACATAATGAAATTGGTTCCTGTCTGAACACACTAGCAGATGAGAAACATATTTGAAGGATCCCGACTGATCCTGGCTGCTGCTTTAGGCTTGACTTGCTCTGGCAAACTAAAGCAGGTTGAAGTTATCCAAGAAACTGCTCTCCAGGTAGATTCCACCCCATACTGGAATAACAGAACAGCATTGTAATAATGCCAAACCAACAGCCAGTGGTTGAGGTAGGGTACATATTTTCTATCATTATGGCTAAAAATGTTTTGCTCAGATTATATGGTCAGAGCTGAGCTATGCTGGATGTCAAAAAGCAGACATGAAAACCTAATGCTTACCCTCAAAATTTCCCAGTGTCACACCATTGCAATTCTTACATAGTACAGGCCTAACAATTGAACTGTGGCACCTGAGCTTCCAGAAGCATTTCAGGAAGAAATGTAAAAACAAAGACTGAATGGATGTCAAATGTTCTCTAGAGAAGCAATGTCCACAAAGGTATCAAATAAAGTCACAGTCAGTTCATTATATAGACTTTTTTTTTTATTCTTAAGAACATTTACATGATTTTATGGTGATATCTGCAACCTCACCAAGCTCCCTGAAAGCTTCTAATGAGAAGCTTTTTTCAGTTGATTATGAGCTCAACTTGCATAACTTTTCTGACCCCATAACACATTTTCTTTCAATAACCATTATTCACAACAAATTTATAGATTGAAGTGACTTTTCTTTTACCTTTCATCCGTTTTGCATAATGTAGTACTTCACTCTACAGTAAGATGCAACATATCTCTTCCCCTTTCACTTATCTGTGAAATTGCACTGATTGAATTAATTTCAAATTAGGCTGCAGGCTATTTTAGGAAGGGTATTTGCAGAGCATTCACTACAAATAGGTCTGCTAAAACTGAGTGTTAGCCGATGCTATTAACAATACCACCAGCTTTAGGTTCAAAGATCAGGTGAGGTGATGTCTGAAAACAAATGAGACCATTTCATTCTGCTAGAGAGCAAATAGTGATCACTTCACAAAATGAGTTCAGTGTTAGCAGCTTCTGCTGAGAATACCTGATTGATGGGAGTCCTGGCTGGTGCCACTTGTCAGAACTGTCACACCATAACCTTGATATGTACATTTCAACCCTGCCTGCTTCTCTCTGTCACTTTCCCTATGTGCCAAGCTCTAATTTGTTGAATACGAATTGATGGTCACTTTGGCTTTACTGATTTTCTCCATTTAACATTCTTGATGCTGCTTTTCCACCCTGCTCTTCATACAAATACAAGAGAGGTACAAAATAAAAGCTAAGAAACTGCCTAAAGAAACTTCAGATGAATCTGACATATTTGCAGAATGGTAGCATGAATTAAGTTAGAATATGTTTCTTCTTTTCTGCATACTGATTTTTTTTTAACTAAGCAATTTTTTTGATTGAAATAAATTGCTATAAATTCAACACACAATACAATTAGCAAGGCCATTTAAATTTCTAAATCCTGGAGTGGCAGCATATTATCATTTTAAGCCTAATTTATAGTGAACATCAATGAAGAGCTATCCATGTGAAGTTTTTAATAACATCGTGCAATGTGTATGAAATTGCTATCTATAATAGCAAGAACATGATGACTCATGGCAAATTAACGTATCTATTAGTCAGCGAAATTGGCAGTACAAAATTGCTGGAGAAATTCAAATAATATAATGGGCAAGGTGAGACTTAAAACAGATGTTATTATGCAAATGAAATACCGCTGGAATTAGTATATAAATTTTGTAACAGTACGATATTGGAAAAGTGAAAAAATGCCTTGAGGGTAGAATACTTGATACCTGGTAATTCTTAGAAGCTGTAGAGATTTGTAAATCTTCTGATAATAATGTAAACATTTCCTATCATTTAGAGTAAAACTCCTATGTGTCTGACATAAAAAAGCAGCTTCTCAGAAGAAAAATCATAGAAGCAGATGTCATATCATATGTTCATTTTTATGAGCTGTGCATGTAGTCCAGTCTGTAAAGCAGTGAAACTTCACATCTTTTGGGGAGCTTAGAATGATAATAGCTTTGTAGACACTCACAGAGTGTTTCAAATGCCTAACTGTACAGATTTCATCAACAATAGACGCTTTCTGAGGAGACCTGTATTTGCAGTTTCCGTTTCTTTTTTCATGTTTTCAGGCTTCAGACACCATTTACATAAGGAATGTGTAAACAGAAAACAGAACCATCATGTTTCCTTCAACTCACTTCCCCCTTATATTTCAAGGATGCAAAATGGAGCACATACTTGTCCACACTCCTGCAAACCAAGTTTCAAATGAGTTTTTACTGATTATAGATTTCCTACATACTATGAATCATATCTGGTGTCATAACTGATGTCTCACTTTCACTAAAAAACAACTAAGTGGTAAACAGTGAGTCTAAAAAACCACAACTTTTTTGTATACAAAGCTGAAAGGAAATTCTCGGAATAAGGTTACTATAAATCGAAAAGGTATTAAAGAAAATAGTATATATTATTTTGACATTTTCTTGACAAGATTTTTGTTATTGTAGATGCAATCAAGAAAATCTGATAAAAAGTTGACCTGAGCCTGTAATTTTTGCAGAAAATTTAAAAGGTTTTCACTCTTCTCTACCAAAAATTTCTAAGCAGATCCATGTAGCATACCTGAATATTTGTTACTAGGCCTCTTGGAATATCCATAAGGCACTATACTATCCATATGTCATATAGTAACACAACAGGAAGTTTCTCATTCATTCACTAAGATGTGCTTGGTGATATTCGAAAGTTCAGCCAAATTACCTAGTCTGCTTCTGAGGAGCATTTTTTCTTTTTGTGAACCTCCAATAAATTTATTTTGAAATTAGAAAGGTTACAACAGTATTTAATTTTATTTTATTGATTTTTTAGTGACCAAGACAGATTATTTTGCGTGTTGTTGAGAAAGTATTTTGTTCCAACTTATTGTACTCACAGGTTTTGAGATAACTTGTGCAGCCTCCATGTGCTGATTCCAGGTTGGTTGCTTATAAATAGCTCTTTTACATTTTCATAATGTCTTGTTTATACAAATGTGTTGTGATTTGTAGCTGCATAGTTAAATAAGTGTCAGACAATATATAGTATCTAAGTAATAGGTAAAGAGGACAGTATAAAATAAGCTGGCAAAATTAATCAAGAAAAATAACTGACAGCTGCTGTTATCTCATTCCAGGGCCACACTTTTTTTTTGAAATGTGCTGCAAAGGAAGAATTCAGCAGTAATTTATCTGTGTGATGTTTCCTCACAGCATCAGGAACATCTGAAAACTGAAATGTACTAAGCTTTTTACTGCACTTTGTATTACTTGCAGTGTAAGTTATATGAAAAGTAAGATAAAAAAGCATGATAATCAACTATGTTTTTCATATGAGTAAAATTCTGAATCTTGCAGAAATTTCAAGTAAGGACTTGAACCACAGTATACTTTTGATTAATGATGCCTATTTCTAGTGGCTTCAATAGGCTTTGGTTTAGGCCCTAAAAGGGCAGAGTGGGATCTGAGGAACAGTATCAAGCTGTTAAAGTCGTACAGCAATATATGATCCACCAAATATCTCCAGGTAAGCCCAACACTACTGTTTCCTCAGCATCTGTAAACTTTCTTGAGCATGATAATGTTTCCAAGGTGGATCCAAAGAAAGCATTACGTTGACATACATATGTTGGTAATAATGTGGTCAGGCTCTTCAGTACATAACTTCCATCCCAGAGAAGATGATATATTCTTACAGCAATGATGTGTCTCATTAGACTGTGGTAAAATTTTCCTGAAGGTATAATAGCGTGGACGCTGTACGTAGCTAAGCCAACTCTCAGAAGAAGTAGTAATCATGACAATTTAATTCAAGCTTTCCAACTTTGATATTAGCACAGCTGTGGAGTGCTGCTAGGGATGTCTTAAATGTTAAAATTGGTCTTCAGTGACGTGACCCACAAATGTAGCTTTTGGATAAGTTGTTGAAATTACAGCTGCTTTTCTTAGGCAAGCAAGGTTCGTATGAATCTTCTTTCAGACCCATTAAGATATTTTCAAACCCAGCTACAAGGTTTGCTACAGAAAAAAAAAATATATTAGCACAGTGTACCTTTCAGAGAGATCCTGACTAATCCTATTTCCAAAAGGTCGGTAACTTCTAATTTCACATGAGAACAGAGCTGTGCTTTCTGATATTTGTACTTGTCAATAATAGGTGAACAACCCAAAGAAAATGGCAACATATATGCTGTACTATGTGAGAAGAAAGCCTAAATGCACTGCAGCTAGGGATTTGGAAATATACAGCTGCCAATGGAGATGAATAATGCCTATTGGTCTGAAATTAACCTTTTGCTATGAACAGAAAAGTCTGATCTGAAGAAAGCCTTTAGAAATCTTTAGAAATCTTTCTTCTTTTGTGTCCAAATGTTTGGACATGCTTTCTCCTTTGGAGTGGATTCAGTATAAGTGGTCATTACCCTTGCAGTAGTTCGTTAGCTCATTTGTGTTGCTTCATGATGCAGAGCTGCAGATTGAATCAGTAAGGGTTAAAACTAATGCTTTGGGGTGGAGTTTTTTTGTTCAGTTAGTTTCTAGGGTTTTTTTCTCACGTTAGACCTGTCCAAATGGCAAGTGATTTTGTAGTATTTAGACTTTTTTTTCCCCTTGTTACACATCATGGTCTTGAGTCAGGACTGTTGTCTCATTTATGAAACAGGAAGTGAATACCTGACCTAAAGGTACCTTTGATTTTCTTACCACTTAATGAAACCATGTGTAAAACATGGCTTTCCCATCTCTTTAAATTGGCATAAGTCAGCATTAAGGTCTAACTATATAATTCTCACTCCTGACCTCCCTGTGCTAGCACAAACTTCCTTTATGAATGCTTTTTAAATTGTTATTATTTATTCATCAATATAGTTTTAAATTAGGTTATTTCCCCAAATCTGACCTGCTATGTAGCTTTCTAAGTGCCAAAGGGAGGGGATAGTGAGAGGTAAGTAAGAAACTATGGTCAGAGCTGCAGAATAACTACTACTTCCTTCCTCAGCCTGAAGGCACTGTGACTACATTCTGAGGTATACAGCCTTTCTTTGGATGCTTTACAAAGGTGGTGAGAAAAATAAGAGCTGGCAAAATACATTGTTTTGTCCAAAAGTTTGGATTCCAATACTGACTTTCAGAGTCACATGGTAGGAAAAGGGAGGACTTTGGCTCATGACTAGGGTTGTGGCTACTTATTACATCTATATCTCAGATATTCAAATACGGAGATCAATTTCTACATGAGTTGGAGGCTTTGTACATAGATGTAAGTGGGATGTACATAGATGTAAGGGACTTCATAGAGTTCAAGGAAGAACAGGTGTCTGTGTATCCTTAGTCTTACTTAGCTCTGCTCCTCTTGGATGAGTGGTTAGATCAAGTCATGATCAATTTTGGTCAGAAAGTGACCGCATGTTCTTAAAACCAGATGTGAATCAAAGCGACTAAGTTGAATAGGGCATCCAGTACTACAGAAACTTAGTAGAAATGTTCATAACCAAATAATATTTTAAGGAAAATCTTTTACTGGCAGCATGAAATTCAATAATGATTTCTCACATTTTCCCAGTGCTTTTCCTTAGGTTTGCAGTGGTTCAGAAGGTCTCCTTTACACAACATTTTAATATTTCTGTGAAGGTAACATGAGTGTCCAATTGCATATTGTATAGTTTTGAATTTTTGTAAAGTATAGTTTAAAATTGAAGTATAAACTATAAGTTTTGTCATTTTCTTTCAAAGACATTGTCTGCACCCAGACAGAAGAATTTACCTGCCAGACCTTCTTATGACTTAAGCAAGAAGTCAAGAGAAAGCAAAAGCCAGTATGGTTCTGAATCTATTTTAATAGCAATATCTCAGTGTTATTCACTTCATAGACTGCAAAGTAACTTTGAGGATCACTCCAAAATGTGAAAATATTTTCATAGAATCATAGAATTTTAATTCAGATACTTGAATTATAGTCTCTTCTTAAGTGTCTACCTAATTTTTATCCACATGAACCAGTTTTATCAGTATGATGGGAATGGATATATGCTTCAACACTTTTCACAAAAATGAACATGAAATGAAAAATCCTGATGTATCTGCTCATGCCACTGATGTTTTCACCATGTACAAGAAGGGCAGAGACTTTGAAATCAGAGGGGGTTTTCATCAAAATGAGAACAGTTACTGTTGTGTCCTTGCTTGAGTACCAGAAGTTTTCAAATTCCCTTTCAAATTATGCCTCTAGATGCTTTTATGTTTGAGATATGGTAAAACTAAAAAAGATCTTCATATTTAAAGTACACTAAGTACCCATTTCAAACATGTGGTTGCACTTAGAATTAATAATGTTCATAATCTTTTATTAGTGTACTCAGACATTATTCAAAGGATTCCAATTCATACTAAGATTGTACAGCTCCTTTGACCTCCAAGACATTTAGAAAATGCTAGTTGCCTTTTTAGACATTCAGAAAAAAAATCTGTAATGTACAACCACTTTGTAAAATATAATGATTTGGAAAGTTTTTTGGTTTTGTTTATTTTTGTTTCAATAACTATTTGCAATAAGCTAGAACTTTCATACTGAATTGGCACAAATCTGGAAGTATATTATACGCTGTATATGATTGGCATTGAACAAGCAGTCTAACTTGCCATGGTAAGAAAGGTGTTTCTTTGTAGATGCCACCTGTGTTTGACAGTTGACAAGCAAATGATTCAGCTAAATGAAAAAATGTGCAAAATTACATTCAGCTGCTAATAGAGGAGTTCATTTACAAAAATTAGCTGGGGGACTTGGAAACATAGTCAACTAATTAACTATACAAATTACAAATATATTAGGGAATAGAAAATAGATAAGCTTTTTCAAAACTGAAAAATGGTAGATTAATTATTTGAGTGTGCCATAGCCAGATTACTTCAGAGTGTAACAGATCCTTGGGTGAAAGATCGAATACATATGTAAGGTATTATATCTATTTTTCTAGTGGTCACATTTGTGATCCATGCGTGAAAATAGAGAAAGCTATAGTCTATGACCTGAGACAGCAGAAGACTTGGATAACCCTGAGGTGATCCACAAGAAATGGAAACCATTAAATGTGTAGTACCCATTCTATTTCCATCTAAAGTGTTTAAGACTGCTGTATAAACCTTTGAAGGTTAAAGGAAAGAACTAAAAGAAAATAGAGGATAACAATCTCGAAGACTTATGGCAGGACTGTGCAAGGTTTCTCACTTGTCATACTTATTTTAATTTCACTGGATACGTCTGGCAGACAGAAAGGAAGCAGTGGCTTCAAAGAGAACTTTGAGGAACATAATAAAAAGGCCAAAAAATAATCCTTAACTATCAAATCCAACTCAATTTTTAATAAACTCCTCCTGTCATTTTCTTCTTTAAAACATCTACAGCTGTCTCAAAAATCTCAGCAGCTAATGCCAAATGGGTTTGATATGTCATCAGACTTGCATCATGTTTAAACGTTAGTGTGATAATCAAGAATGAAATTCATCCATTATATTCTTGGTTCTACTAATAATTTTCATACTGATTTTCAGCAAATGACTCATCTATATTTGCTTTCATGTAAAGATGTCAAAATGATACCTTTGGGTCCACAGATTCCCCAGTCCAGGACTACTCATAGTGCTTGAACATGAGGTCCAAGCAGAACCAATATTTAGCAGTATACCAAAAAGCACATCAAAAAAGCATCACACCACATATCCTAAGGCACTGTGCATCAAGTGAAAATGCATGACAGTAGGAAATTTAAGCATCCAAATAATGTTTTAATTTAGTAACAAAAGTCTAAGGAGGCATTTCACAATACTATGGGATCTAAATTTTAAACTTAAATATGTTTAAGAAACTGAAATTTTGTGGCTGGGTCAATCAAGATGTGCTTCTGTCTTAGCTGAGCAGAGCAACTCCATACCTGTCTCATAACCAACCCTGCTGAAGATTCAGCAATAAGGTGTTCTTGCATGTAAGTGCCTTCAGGATCCTGAATCCTGTGATGTATTTTGCATATTTCTAAAAAATATCAACAATACTGAGCAGAAAAACATTTATTCAAAAACATGTTGATGACCATAACAAATAGGCGATTACATGAAGTTATGGGTTTATTTCTTCATCAGGAAGGTGCTAACTCATTGAAGACTTTACCACTTATACTAGCATATCACAATACCTCCCTTCAGAATAACTTAATTTCTTTCACAGGCAAAAACCTTCAAAGTTACAGACATCCAGAAGGTTAGCCTTCTTACATTTCTGAATTTATTATATCTTAGGAAATAAAGTTATTACAGATTTCTGATCATCAGAGTTCTCTTTGAGAAGCAATTATACTTAAAGATATATTCTTTTATTATTTCAGCAAGGGAAAGTTTTAATTCTGATAATACGAAAATGAAGTGAGCAGCTGAAAAGGAAATATACCACTAAAATGTTATTCCGAATAATACTAAGAATAAGGTTCAGCCTTTGACACTGAGGGAGTGGGCTAAGTCAGGAATGTGGCTTTGTCTTTCTGAGCTGTCAGTCTGTATCTCCTCTATCACTATTTTCAAACACAATCCTTCTGTCTCTTCTTTGTATACCTTTTGAAAAGTTATTCCACTGAAAGCACAGCTTTTCTATTTATACTGCCTCAGGCTGTGATGACTCAATTTATCCATGTCCTGCTTTGTGTATTATGTCACATACCAGATAGGAGCATGAGACTGCATCTGTACAACACATACCTCATTTAATCCATCATAGAAGCTCACTTTCTTCTCATTAGGGAGACTACATGTCCTGGTTTGCTGGGATAGAATCATAGAACCAATTGCCTTCTCCACAAAGCTGCATTTCAGTGTTCTGGGCTGAGTGCTCTGACTTTTTTCCTCCAGTTCTTTCCCCTACCCCACCAGTGAGGAGAAAAGTGAGGGAGCAACTGCGTGGTGCTTAGCTACTTGCTGAGTTAAAACACACCACCACATTTAACTTATTAATAATACAGCGGAAAACTTGACATTTTGAAAGTCATCCTCTTTAGTTTTCAGAAGTTCTTGGCATCATAAATGTCCACTAAGTAGTTAGAATATTTCATGAGGTTTTTGTGGTCTTTTTGCCTACTGCATCAGCCTTTGAGGAAAGTATCTAAACTAACAGACTACACGCAAGACTCAGTAGGGCATGACACTTTTTCCAGATCTCTTGTTTGAGCTAAGGCATGGCATGGAAAATGCAGGAGGAGAAGTGCAGAGGAAGAAAGCACATAAATCTCAAGCAGCTTGATTTAATAACTGCTGATGAATTCATCCAGGATCTAATTATCAAGCATACAGAACAGAGATTCGAGAATATTACAAATCAGCAATCCTAATTTTATCAACTTGTTCTAAAATCTCTTCCTTTAACAATTTATGTCAGTATGCCCTTATACTCCCCCTCTTTTAAAGAAAAACTGGTGTCATAAACTCTCTTAATCTCCTCTGCAGAATACTAAGGTTCAGTCCAGAAAGGAAGTTTCAAATATTGTTGCAACTTAAAATTTTATGTAAGTTTGCCTTTAGTGTATGTTAAGTCCCACAAGAGCAACTCCAGCTGAAGCGTAATAGCTCAAACCATGTCAGCAAAGGTGCTAGAATAGTGCTCTCTGTACATGAATCTTTATGGGAACTTTCCAGTCCAAATGTGAAGTAGTATTTTTGTTATTCGACCTCTGAGTGGTTAATGAAATATTTTATTTATGAGATTTTCTGCATTTACTTATTGTGCTTTCATTTCTATGAAAATGCTTTGATCTATTCAACTCAACCTAAATGTTTTGATCTATTGGGATATGCTGTGTTTGTTAATTAAACTGTGTTTTAGCTACTGTTGTTCAGAACTCATAGGTCTACTGACAGAGGTATGCATTAATACAAATATTTCATTATTGTTCTTTTTAATGCTGCCCATTATTGTGGTATATATTATATATTTACTGTCCAAACAGTTTTTCTTTAATATAAACATGACCTACCAGAAATTTAAAAAAACACACTCTTCAGTAAAGAAAAAAAATAAAGGAAAATGAAAGAAATAATTCAAAGACACAAATTGTAGTATCTACTAGGAACATGAGAGACCAAGAGCAAATTCCACTGGCAGCATGAAATCAGGAAAAGAAACATCCTACAAGTGAGGAAAGAATTGCATTTTCCTTGACCTCAATTCATTGACATAGACAGAGTGAACTGAAAATCATTAAGCAAAATGTTCCCATAGATTAAAAAAAAGTGGGTTTAATGAATTTAATATTTTAATGTAGAAAGTTGTCATTCAGAGCTATTGTTCATAAAAGCAGGAGACATTAATTCTGATAAACAATAGAACTTTATTTAGTAGTGCACGTTTCACAAAAATTGTATTCCTACTATTAAATAATACAGTAACAGATCTGAAAAATAAATAATAAAGGACCTGAGGAAGAAAGAACTTAGGTAACATAAGCAAATATTTTTTTTCTTTCTAGGAGATATACAAGCTAAAAAAAAATAAACAACATAGGCACAAATAGATTTTCTGTATGATAGGAGCAGTACTAGAAGCAATTCCATCTGCAACCAAGCTATATTATTGATAATTTTAAGTGTTTAGTGATTGTTGCATATAGTCAAGACATAATAATATGAAATAAAACACTGAAAATCTTCAGAGAATGACTGGGGAGTAGAAAACATAGAGCTTGGGGTTCGGGGTTTTTTTTATTATTTTTTTTTTTTAATTCTGATACCTGTTTATCCATGTCTTTGGATTATAACCATGTTACATACGATTTTGGCTGCTGAGAGGGATAAAAAATTCACATAAAGGATCAATCGTTAGACTTTGAAATCCTCAGTTTAGCCACCTACCATCATTTAAACATTCAGAATTGGAAAACACCCAGGTTGATATGAGAAGAGAAAATGGTATTATTAGTTCTAGTTCAAGTGCCCAAATATAAGTAAGTACTCAATGCAGATGGAGATGAAATATAAAAACTTGGAGGAGTGCATCCTGTCACTCATTATTCCACCTGCATCCATGTTGGAAGTCAAGGTCAGGCTTCCTTTGACTTGAAAAGACCACCATCAAATAATTTTTTATGGTATAGTAATATTTATGTAATTAACTTAAAATTTGTAAGCTCAATAAAATTTGTAAGCTGAACAATAGAAGATAACAGTCACTTAAATGAACAATCATCCTCAGTAACCACTCCATTGATTTACTCTGTCAGCTGGAGTAATAAAAGTTCCTCTGAGCAGCACTTAGAGTGACTCTGAATCCATGTTTTTATTATTTATTTTCTTTTTATAGATACCTTTGCTCTTCTCTGAGTTTAGCAAAGAATATACCCTACAATTAATTTACCATCACACAAAAATCCCTTTTACTTTTTTGATCAATCTCACTTTATTTCTTGAATCCTACCAGAAAAAACATTTTTTAGTATTTATATTTTACACTCTGTGGGATGCAAGCAACATCCATATAACTTTCAGAATTTATATCTGTGTGATGTAAAACTTTAGACATCAGAATCCCTTCTGACTATGATCACGGCTTGTTCACGACGATAAAACTTACACTGGTAATACACATTATTAATTAGAAGTTATTTGGTCTTAACACAAGAATTTCCAACAGAATATCAAAATAGCTTGAACTTAGCAGACATTATGTTGTGAACTATCACTGTTTCAACCCTGTTATAACAATTTTCATGACTAGTGTACTCTATTCCTGTAACAATAACAATTCCATGTGCAAAATTTCATGTACTAAAATGATGCACATCTATGAACCTCTAGAGTATGTTTGGTCTTCGCTTTTACCAAACTGAAGAACATATCAGCATTTTATTTGGATAAATTTATTCATTTTTACTTTGCACAACTGAAATTATTTTTCATTGTAACAGAGAACTCAGAAACACTCATATTAGCAATGTATTTCTGTCACAGGCCGCTTTTTTGCAAAATAGGTAATGAGCAATTCAAAATAATCATTCTGTTACTAACTAGTCTAGCCAGCTGTGCCACTACTGGGGAATAATTTTTCCTTACCACAAAACTTTGTTTGCCCTACATAGAGTCTGTCTTGTATCTTTCCTCAGCTCACGCATCACCTGCATTTGATAATAAATATCATCTAATCACATGGATGAAACTATCACAGATAGGGAAGGGAAAAAAACCCAAACAAAGATCAAGGAAAAAGTCCTAAAAGATTACGGAATTGTTTAAATGTCAGAGAGATGTATATGTTAACAGTGTGTTGACCCATTCCTAAACCCGGTTCATAAAAAATTCCCCAAACATAGAGTACCTAATCTAATAAGCACCAGATGTAGAAGGGCATAGCACTAACCAGTCCACACATATTGGTTAATGTAACTTCATCAGGTCATAGTACTGGCATCATGTATTGAGTGGACCATAATCCACAGTAGAACTCAATACAACAGCATCCTGAAGGATATTAAGATCATTCTTTGTTTCTGTGGGTGTTACAGACCTAATCACACAGTCATGCCCAGACCAAAATTGAAGAAATATATAAGGTTTTATATAATTCAATTTGGATATAAGAGGGATACCATAGATAAGGAAACCAGGAAAAGGGTACTATTTAGAATGATAGTATTAGAAACTTGCTAATAGATTCTACTTTAAAATAATTTTCTTCTAAATCCTCTTTCACTTCAGAGCCAAGAATTACCTTCTGGAAGAACACTGCATTTACCATTCATAAAAAAGGCAGACCTAATCCCTAACATACAGAGCTCTATGAAGTTTAAAATTAAATTCAGTGAATAAGTAACTTTCAGTTAATGAGTTTCTTCTGCATGCTTGAGAGTAATTTTTTAGTGAGAAATGAAACTTTCAATAACTTGGGTTGCTAGTGTTGCTTATAGCTCAGATTTCTAAATGGGTAATTCTCACAAAAGCAGAGGGAGAAAAAGCAGAATTTGATACCCTGGAACTTCCTTTGTTTTAGCAACATCTGTCCCCTGTGTAATATCACTCACTGGCAGTGTTCAAAATCAATCAAGTCAAAATCATTTAATTTAAGAAGAAAAAGCACCTGCTAATAGAGAGTTCTCTGAACTCTGGAGATCCGCTTGCTCATTTGATTTTGTGATGCAAGACCATTAAAGGACTGAAAAGCTCAGACTTCATATGATATTTTTGATGATGACAGCTGGATTCTTCAAGGACAGTAAAACATTTATTTATTATGTGATTTATAAGTTCAAGTTAGTTAACATTATTTCAGGCCAATGGCTGTTCCTTCATCTCATTTTGAATCGTGGTTTTCTCAGAGAACTGTTAAACAGCATTTTTGGATGATAGGAGATACTTTTTTTCATAAATTGGAAAAATGTAATTGAAAAGAAATATTCTGGTGTCTGACAAAGTGCTTGACTTAGATGGATTTTGTACCGATGAGTTTTAAAATGCTATGCATGGTTTCACGAACCACTGCAGATTCTGAGCTTTACATGCAGTAGTTTTTATGCAAATACAGTCACTAATAACTTCTCTGAAAATGGTGAACCTTGTACTGAAATTGAGACAAGAAGATATTATTCCTCAGCATTTTAGATCCAAATAACATGTCTCATGGAAACATTTTGTCCCAGATGGAATTTATAATTAAGCAGTGATTTTGAGAGAGAATAAGGACAATGTTGTCTGAAATCCAGTTATTTTAGTGTTCCTGTCATTTTAAGCTGAAGGACAGAAGTTTAAGAGCTCTAAACACATTATGCTGTCTAAAATAAGCTCACGAATCAAGCATGAAAAAAATATTAATAAAATCTCATATATTGATGACTGTGCCCTGATCCTGCAACAAACTTTATCCACACAGTATACCACCAATGTCAAAGTATAAGTGCAGGAGTTCATTCTTGGAGTTCATTCTTGAAGTTCATTCTTGTGAACCTGCTTATATGGTAAGATTTGTTCAAGCCTCTGTTGCAGCCCAGAAGCCAGAAAATCAAGATGCCATTGCATCTCAAGGTAAGTTATGAGAAGCTTATTTTTTTCTTTGAATTTTGCAAGGTAATTTCTTAATGAAGATACAGTAAGCTGAAAATGTGACATTAAACAATCCCTATCCTTTATTCAGGATACCAGCTATTCACCTTCACCCTCTTTTTATCTACCTGTATACCTACATGTACCTTTCTGAGCGCGATCTCTAGCCTGCCTCTGTGGTTTGATAGGAAGTTGCCACAAATGCAGTAGGAAACTCAAGATGCTTAGATCTTGCATGTGCAAAGGAGAATGGAAAGAAAGAGGAAAAAAAACCTGCAGAATTAATTTTTTTTTGTATGACGGCTGACGACTTAAGTGAAAACTACCACAGGGATTTCTAGACTATCACTTATTTTGAATTCTAAACTGTATCATAATGAGATAATATAACATCTCTAGCCCAGTTTTAATGCTTGCTACCTAAGCTATGTACTCTCTCTTACACACACACATACAGTTTAGAACTTTTATCTCAGTCTCTGAACAAGGAAATTAGCATCTGTCCCATATTCTAACAAGTAAGAAATGGGTACTTACGCAGTCTGACAATCTAGGCTTAATGCTCTGGTAAAACAGATACCTGAAATTACGTATAAAGCTCCATAGTAGCGAGTTTTTAATTTCATTTCTCTGAATCTGCTAGATGATAGTTCAATCACGGATATTTACATTTCAGTTTGCTAGTGTTGATCTGTCACAGTTTAACAGCCTGAAAGGGAAGGACAGGTGGTAGCTGTAGACCCTGAGGGGTCAGAGCGTGGTACTGTTCCCTCTCCTTTCTGGCCACAGTCTGAAAAAAACAAGGAGTCCAGAAGTTTCATGGGCTTTTCCTTCCTTCCTGTGCTGCCTCGTGTCACACCTCCAGACAGCTGGGCCTACCTCCACATGCTTGGCCTTGGTGGCATACACCACCATCTGCTCTCTGGCACCACTGCAGTCCCTGGTGACGAGTCCGAGCACTTCCACTCAGGACTACTGGCATCGGTTTTGTATATAGCTAAATATCCTTTGTCCCTTATTAATTCCCTCTTCCTTTCCCCTATTATTTTCATTAAACTTTTTATAGTCTTAACTTCCAACGTTGTGTGAAACATCTCTATTCCTTTTTATCCTTCCCTGGGAGGGTGGGGGGACAATAGAAAATCTTGTTCCCTGTTTCATTTGGGTTTGCGCTGAGCCCTAAATGGAGACATGATCCCTCATCTTTGTGTAATTGTTAAAGCATTTTAAATAAGATTTTATTAGAATTACTAAAGTGTTTGCAAATTCAAGGCATTGGATATAGTAAATGATCTACATAACTACTTGCGTGTGTACGTGTATATGTATGTCCTGTGTGCACAGATATATACATAGGTATCTATATGTACAGAAAGACAGATAGAGAGATAGACATGTAGATAAATGGATTGATGAATGAATGAGATTCTTTCCTAGTTTCTCCCATTAGATATGTGCAGCAGCAGATGGTAAAGCATTTCTTTCAAAGAGAGTCACAGAAGAGTGACTGCCATCCCTGCAGAGAGAAGCACTCCCTGAGGATTGCATTCAAACCGCACTGGGAACAACCTTTACAGTTCTCCATTAATCTTAATTTTGCTTATCATATTTGCAAGGAAACATTCTTTCAGTTACTAAGCAAAGAAAAAGTCTCTCTGAAGTACCTTACTCTCATTACAGGCTTACAGAGAAGGAAGCAGTTTCCACTTACCAATTTCATGCCTGTCAAAGGCTCTGGAAAGCATTTCCTTTTTTTGTTTTGATTTGGGTTTTGGTTGTTTTTTCCCTCTCTGCTCCGTTATTTTCAACACTATTCCAACAATTTTATTTCTTTCATTCTGCCCTGAGTTTTCTGAAAATTTACCGAGCCCTAATATGAACTGCTCTCCTGGCCTGGATTCTGATTCATCCCAGGAGCCAAGAATGTAAACTAGTTCTCTGCTTCAGGACTTTGGGTGTCTTTTCAAAGCATTTACTGATAATGTTTGTAAACATGCAAAATTAAATTAAAGGAACAGAACAGAATAAAGAGTGCCTTAGAACAGCAGAATAAAACAGGTACTGGGAAGAGATGGATATTTTTTATATTTTCACTCTCACCACTTTCCCATAGATCCCTTGTGGCAATACAAGGCTCTCCTTATGACTCCACTCAACAAACCAATATTGATCTTTGTCATATCAAACCCCTATTAATCTGAGCACTAGCCGACAGCCAAGAAGTGACCAGTACCAGCCTGAATCTAAGGGGGAAAAGCTGTGGCAGGCCTGGACACAGTCACAGCTGCAATGTCGAGAACTAGCATGGAGAAGTGCAGGGTGACTACTGCTGGAGGAGGCAGGCTATGCCCTCTACCAGACAGTGCTAGTGGAACCAGAGGGATTTTCTTCCCCCAAGTACATGGAGAGAGTATCTGGAAATTCCTACCTCCAACCAAGTGTAGGCAAGCCCTTGTCATTTCAAACTAAAACTACATGTAACATGTAATTCAAAAAATACCTGTTTTGGAACAATGTAACAAACAATTTTTTCTCAAACATTGCATATGTCTGCTTGTTTCTGTATTGCAAGTAACAGATTTTTTTCCATGGTCACTTACAAAGCCATCTGGTTTAACAGTCTTACTCTGTGTCTGTTTAGGCACAGTTTCTTTTTTAACCTCCTTGTGAACCTAAGGAAAAGACACAATTGACTGGTTTTAATTTAGATTCTAAACATGCCACATGCCAATTCAAGGAGGAGAAGTTATTTCAGTCTTGACTTATAACTAATATAAATATCTGCAAAATGCATGCATATGTGTTAATCTTCCAAGTCTTAGGATTTGATTGATGAATACATCCATGTACAAAATGTTAATGTATATATTAAGCATAGATTATATACAACTCTTTAAAATTATTTAACAATGATAATATTCTTAGGCTAATTACAATACAAAATCTTCATATCAAGGCATTCGCATTTCTCCATGGGCTATTTTTTTCAGTATTGTACCATAGCAATGAACCCTTAAGGAATTTTGTAAGTAAATGTGGCAAAAACGTTGATTGTGGATTTGTTTTTCTTATAATTTGTGTATGTTTTCTTTTTCTTTAGAACTTCTGCCCTTGTTAGATGAGGGATTTGAACAATTCTTTTTACAATTATGCCACAGATTCTGAGGTCAAATGTTTCCAAAGTTTCTGGCTAGAAATAGACAACACAGTACAGCGACTGTATGCAAAATTATACAGAAAGTTTAGTGACAATGTAGAAGATAAAGGCTGGGAGTGCATACCTCTTAGCTGTGAGAGCTCTCAGAAGTATGTGCTTCTGCTAAAACAAGTTCAAGATATCCTATAATAAAATTATAGTGCTAACTAAGCATGGGATTTTAAAGGATGTTAACAAGATTTTCACCAGCCCCGTCATAACGAGCTAGGGCAGTATATGCTGCTTCGTCATAGGACCAAATTTTTGCTTCTCCCTATAAAATTGAGATCAGCACTCTTCCCCAAACAAATCTGTTTTCACACATAGACTATTGATTAAGACTGTGCCTTTTCTATAAGCAGTTAGCAGGAGCAAATGCTTGCTTGTGAAAAAGTCTGGAGGGTATAAATAACTAGATATGATCTTTAAGACACTCTAAATAATTCATATTAGAACATATAGAGACATTTTTCCTCTGACCATGTCATTGTGGTCCTGCACCATTTTGCCAAGGTATGTAGTCCCAGCTCATTGAGATTCATCGTTTTGCAGCAAGTCTCATCTCTGCAGATTAAAAGATCTGAAAACAAAAACAAGAGCAGCAAAGAGAGAGAAACTGTGCCCTCAGCTTGGTGTGGTAATCCATTTGCAAACAATGACCATGGAGATTCAAAAAAAGGTCAAAAAAGCTGTCTTCTCTTTTTTTTCACCTGACGTTATGTAACTCAGCCATAACAGTTTTGGCTAATGGTGATACAATTTTTGAACTTCCTGCTTTTTTCCTGGGTAATAGAAAGAATACTTGGCAATCAGGTAAACTGAACCAGGATGACCAGGATCCATAAGGATCATTGATTCATCCAAGTTTCATAACACACACAGAATGATCAGGTTTTTCATTCCTCAAAGGAGGCTTGCAATGATGTTCAGTGGAGTGTATAAAAGTGCAGTCCAGAAAGCAAATAAATAAGAAATACAGCTATAAGCAGTGTTTTCTCTGAGTAATAAGTAATAAGTTAGAAGATTACTATCATGATCAACATTCAATATCATCTGTAAAAATTACTAGTTTAAACTTGTGTAGTTGTTAAGTACTTCCAGAAATAATTCCAACATTAATATTTTTTACATCAGTTTATAGCAACTGTCTTGCTTCTAAAAAATTAAAATGCTGTGTAAAGCAAATACGATTTTAAGGTTTCCTCTTCAGGAGAATGCAGCATCTGCATTCACTACACTCATCCCTGCAAGTATTAATAGTAGTAGTTGCTACTGAATGTTCCCAGCTAAGTTCTTTGGCTCACTGTGGAAATAAAATCCTTCGGTTCTGGAGAAAATAAATTTACATAATGTGATTTTGCTAAAATGTGGCCTAATTACAAATAATGTTAAATGGCAATTACAGAAGATGCAAAACAATCCTCAAATTATATTTGTAATTTGAAAATGTCCTTCCTTTTTCCTTAAAAACTCTTCAGCAAATCATGTAAATTAATTATTTATTTTCGGAATTTTGGAGATATGGTCAAGGAAAAAAAAACCTTAAACAGATAAAAACCAGATACTATCTGCCAACAGTGTATCTATGACAACTCTCAGATGTAAAATGGTCTTTTCCCCAGCAAACTCTCAATAAAAAGAAAGCTATTAGCTATTTTTAATTTATAGGTTCAGGAGAAGTTAGATAAAACAAAAAATTAGCACTGATTTATGTTTTTTTAAGTAAATTTTCTTCCTCTATTAGCCAGAGTCTTTGCTGGTATATAGTGGAATGGCACTAAAACACATGTAATAGATAGCAGATAATACAGACTTCTTTCAGAGCCCATGAAACAACCCAACAGCATTTGCATAGTGTCCTGGTTTGAGCTAAATAGAA
>NW_010191049.1:0-234 GCF_000695765.1 Mesitornis unicolor
TCCCCTGTGCTGCTCCCCAACAGGTCAGCCTCCAGCCTATACTAATACGTGGGGTTGTTCTTTCCGAGATGCATTATTCTACACTTGCCCTTGATGAATTTCATTACATTTCTCCCCATCCAAATCTGGAGCAGATCTGTCCAGATCTCGCTGAATGGCAGCACAGAATATTAGAATCACAGAATACTAGGAGTTGGAAGGGACCTCGAAAGATCATCCAGTCCAACCCCCCTG
>NW_010191049.1:560-5799 GCF_000695765.1 Mesitornis unicolor
CACTATGCCCAAGACAGCCTCCAACCATCACATCCCCCACAAGACCTTCTCTATTTGTGAACAGCAGGTCCAGCAAGGCACCTTCCCTTGTTGGTTCCTTCACCAGCTGTGTCAGGAAGTTATCTTCCGCACACTGCAGGAACCTCCAGGACTGTTCCCTCTCAGCTGTGTTATATTTCCAGCAGATATCCGGGAAGTTGAAGTCCCCCACAAGTACAAGGGGAAGCAATTATGAAATATTTTGTCTATTTCTTCATCCTGGTTAGGTGGTCTATAACAAACTCCCACCCTGATATTGGACTTGTTGGTCTTCCCCTTGATTCTCACCCGTAGGCGCTCAACCCTGTTGTCACAGCCTTTTGGAGTGTCACCCACTCCTCCCAGTTTTGTGTCATCAGCAAACTTGCTGACAGTGCACTCTGTTCCCACATACAAGACATTAGTGAATATATTGAGTAGTACTGGTCCCCACCTCCAACCCTCCCCCCTCACAAAAAAAAGCTGATTTGGCTGTCACATGAGGAAACTGGAATGGACTTGACGTACCCTTACGCAACTCTGGTATATTCACATTTGTTGTGTTGCATTCAGTCCACAGCCCAAAAGTTATTGACAAATTGGGAAGGAGTTGATGATAGGGCACAAAAAAACCCAGGGGTCCACAGGTGAATAATGAAGCAAGATTATGGGAGCTAGTTCTGTATGATAGCTTGGCCAAGTGACAGCTCAGTGGATCATGGGGAAACAAATAAGAGATGTCAACTTTTTGAAAAGTATAAAAACAATGGCAATTAAAGGAGTTATTTGGAGTAATGCAAAAGGAGTAATGGAATGTGAGAAAATAGAATCAAGAAGACGTGCAGGCTGAGCATCAGAAAATTTACTGAGGTAGCAAATATTATCCCCGAGTGAAATTGCTAACTTTATTATTCCAGAAAATTAAAACTTGTATAGATGTAAGAATAAGAAATGTATATTAGCAAAACACCACAGGCGGGATAAAGGAGTAAATCTTTTTGTTTTATATGCATGATATGACTCAAGGTACAAGGGAATCTGGACAAAGTAGGTAAGATACTCTGGCAAAAAAACATAAAGTGCTGATTGTTGCAGGTTCAGCTAAGCACGTGAAATCCATTAAATTCCATATATTTATCCTGCAGGGGCTCTACAAAGTAAGAGGATGTATTTATTCCCACTCTGTGGGTCTCAAACTGATATGAAGACTGAGCTAAATCCCCGAAGAGACCTGGTATTGACATGCTCATAGTTACAAATCTGACCTAGCTCAAGCCATGAGCAGGAGTATGCTTACCAATACAATTAACATCTGTTTACCTTTATTCTACTGTCAGTGCAGAAACACCTGCAGTTAGCTCATTATTTTCCATCCTCTGCCATGACCTGTAGACTGGGTTCTTCACAGATTTGTGCTGTACATGATTTAATTTCCCAGATCCAGTAACAAGAACACTTGAATTACAATAATCCAAGTACTGTTGTTCTCAACTCAGGTTACCTGTGTTGGACTTTGGAGAAACCACTGTTGCTCATGTTGTCTTGACCTTCTCCATCTTGAAACTAAAATACCAATGTTTGCAAACACTGTACCATGAAGGGAAACTAATTTATTCATTTTTTTGCAAAGTGCTTTGGATGAAAGGCATGGTAAAATTCAGAATATTGTTTTTGTCTTGCAAGATTCATGCAGCTGAATAGGTGAAAAGGTTTCTTTGAATAAAAGCTGATGATTTATCTACCTTTTAGCAGCTTCCTTTGTTCCCTCAAGCTACACATTTAAACTTTTCTAGGTAGGAATTTATTCTAGATACGGAAGAACAGAGCAGCCTTTTTAAAACTCAACTGCTCTGCTCAGATGAAAGTTCTGGGATGAAGTAAAATTGAATCCACTGTCATCATAGACATTACCTTTTTCAATTTCAAGATTTTAATGGATTGGAAAAAAAATTAAAACAACCAAAAAAACACACACAAAAAAAACCCCACAAAAAACCACATACCAAAAGCAAGTACTAACTACAGTCAAAGTCATTAAGACTGAGGTAAGAGAATCTAGCCCCCATTTACTACCTTTTCACAGATTAATTTGTGAGTATTTGATGACACTCTTTAAATTTCCACTTTGCTAGCCTAACACAATAATTTGTCATCATCACCTTCTAGCTTCACACACAGAATGTATTCTGCCTGAATACCTGGCAGCCATACTAGAGATGGCAACTAATTGTCACCACTGGCATGAAAAAGGAGCATTTGGCTGAGTCATAACTCCCAGTTCTCAAACGAGGCATCCATTTTTCACACCCTGATTCCTCTACAGAACTGGAAGTGACTGTGTGAGGGACTGCAATCAAGCAAAAGCATCCATAGTGGTAAAGACGTAACTACTCTGACAGATGGGTAGTTTTCTGATAAATTGAAAATTGTGCAGTGGTGGTGTTTATTAATAATTTTGCTTCCTCATTGTTTAACTTTACTGTACCGTGTAAGTAACTTCTGCATTTCATAGCATATCCAGTGAGAGATCCATCTCAAATCTCTGTCCCATTATTTCAAATTTTTCTGTGTTCAAACTGCTTTCTTATTTAAGTAGGCTTTTGTGCCAGACAGATATTTTTTACCTGGACTTGTATGGCACAGTAGAGACATCCAATGGTTTGTTAGATTATTAAACTCATGACTGTCACTGAAGATATAGTACAGAGTTATTTCCATTAGATAATGGTAATTTTAATTTGACCTCAGACACAAATTTAAGATTTGATATTAAGCAGCACTAATTCAGGAACTTGCAGTAATTTGACATCAGATATTTAATTTAATTTGCCATACATCTAACTACTTTCTTTTGATTTATGTGAAACACAAGGTCCATTTATACTATGGGGTAAATCTTCAGTTGCCATAAGTCAAAGTAATTTTCCTGAAGTCAATGGAGTTTTGTCAAGTTACTGTCAGAGGACACAGCCCTATCTGTTTTGGAGAGTTAGCAAGGCTTGTGTATTAGGAGTTTAAAAAAACACTGTGTGTTGGCTTGTATTTATCATGATATCCATTTAAGGATGCTGGGAGACAGAATGAGAGTGTCAGTTCACCCATCTTGGGCATCTCATTAAATAACAGCAAATACATTATGGCACTTGAAAAGGGAAAGAAGATTGCTGGGAGCAAGAAAAGATCTGGCAGTTGAGAGGAAGAAGGCAGCCCAATAGAGAGACAGAGATATAGCAGCTGAGTGATGGGGCCAGAACTCTGGAAACACAGAAAGAAGAGAGAAATGAAATTTTGAAGTACGAGGGAGGGGGAGGATGAGACAAGTTAGCATGACAGTGAACCTTGGATCAGAAAGAGATAACATCAGAGAATCAGAGTCAGTTCTGACTTACAGTCTGTGAAACTCCATTTATGTTCAGTGGGGCTGTACAGACTGTAAGTCAGGGTTGCTTGGGTAGAATAAAATCCTTAAAAAGACAAAGAAAACCCTAAAGCTAGTAGCCCATAGAGAACCACAAAGGTATGCAGTCTGTCAAAGAGGTTGGAAGGCTGCCATTTATTAAAGTGCTGCCTTTGCTAAGAGCTTGATCTAAAAGACATTTAAAAAAAATCATTCCATGGACTTTGGATTGGGCTCTGAAACAGCAATGTTTGACTGGCTGATAAAGTGAATAGAAACACACATCTTATATTCATATAAGCAAGGAAGAGATTTTAAGTTGCTTTGTTTAGACAAGCTATTTACAAACAAAAATCAGAGCTGACACATACACAGTGCCTTGTTAGAAGGAGGTTGCAGGGAGTTAACACTGATCAGTGTTAATTAATAGTTGGCATGAATGCCACAGAAATTACTAAATGAAACACTGAATATATACGCTAGTTTCAGTGTTTTTTCACCCTTTCGATAGATACACATGCCTGTAGAGGGAAAATGAATACTGGTTTAAACCAAGGGTCTATCTGGCCTAGTGTCCTGTTTCCAGAGGTGAGTACAAGCATACAGACGGGAAAGGGTAAGAAAAGGACAAACATATCTTTATGTCCTCTACTGCATATTTGCTGGTCACTACATATCTTCACATGAAGCAGTTTCTTAATCTGCTGGCCGAATAGAAATAGGATTAAGCAGCACAGTATAGGAAGGCATAAAGCACTATACTGCCTTGTGTCAGGAGCATTTTCAGTCCAACCCTTTACTTGCAGTTAAACCTACATGTAGGTCACACAAAACCCTCTTACTCAGCAGATGAAGCAAAATTGCAATGGTTTTTCACCTCATGTGCTTTGGAAAGCTGCATATTAGGAGGAAGCTGTAAAGCATCCCCACAATGAAAGAATTTGTCTTCACTCTTGGCCTTGGTTTGGTACTGTACAATTACTTGCAAGTCCCTCATTTCTGCACCACACTGGATTTCTTAACCCCAGTGCTTTTCAATCAGACTTGTCAGCATAAGCCAAGAATTTTTCCACCTCCTATCAGAAGTGTGTTCATAGTCCCAATTTTGATGGCAGGTAAATGGAGGGATACTTGTTCAACTGAACAAAAGAGCTCTGCCTGCAATAATACTTTTTAATGTCTTCAAAGTGAGATCCTAGGCTGAACTTCAATAGTTGACAGAGTGCTCTGCGGACAGCAGTGACAGGGCAACAATTTCATTTTTTATTGCAGTGTCTCAAAAATTCAGCAAGGGCACAAATGATAAACAAACATTCACAGTGAAAAATAGAACACCAGGTTTCCAGAACAATTAGCATCTAACATATTCTTCTCAGGAGACAACTAAAATATTACAGATGACATTCCAGACTGGTTTTCTTTAGTGTCTAGTAGAGCTGGTGAAAATTGCTGGCTTGGTCTATAGCTTGGTCAACGTCAAGGTCAAGGTTCTATAGCATTTTTTGAACCACAGACAAGAAACAAAACAAAACAAAACAAAACCAATATGCAACCTTCCCAAAACTGGGTACTGTCTCCGTGCATCAGCTTGGCAACATGAGACCAGCTCTAGGGACAAATTAATATTCAGTCTCCATGCTTATTCACACTTTACCTGTTCTTTTGATCCCATGATCATGCTGCAAAT
Organism: Mesitornis unicolor; assembly: GCF_000695765.1. Taxonomy (NCBI): domain Eukaryota; kingdom Metazoa; phylum Chordata; class Aves; order Mesitornithiformes; family Mesitornithidae; genus Mesitornis; species Mesitornis unicolor. The sequence goes on from NW_010191049.1 coordinate 5,663, forward strand.
TATTCCCTTTTCTGACAGTGTCATTTTTGTGGGGAGCAGAACTGCCTCATGTCTGCTAGCTCATTTCACACAGACATCAAATAGTGTTGAAGTAGTTTCTGTTGAAGAAACAATCTGCACTCTTATTAAAGGTTACC
>NW_010191049.1:5824-7898 GCF_000695765.1 Mesitornis unicolor
TGTAGCTAGCTTTGTACATGGTCAGTAAAAAGATGTATTTCAACACTTCACAATTCATGAAGTTTCATCACAGTATGCATTTATGTAAAGAGAAAAACTCAGAATTTTTTTCTTTTAAGACCTCTTATAATGGACTGTTGACTAGAATGGAGAAAATGGGTCACTTCACAGGCTGGACCTTTAGTCCACACATAGGTTTTCTTGGTTTCCATTTTCATTCTCTTAGATTCCCACATATGTAACTCAAAAGAAACTCTAAAGTCAATAATAAAAGCAGGTATCAAAAGTTGAGATAAATTTGAATATATTCAATTATTCTGATCTCTTAGGAACTGAAAACCTATTACTCATCACACAGATCAGAAGATTTAAGACATATTTGTAATCCTGATGGGGTTTAACCCACAAAACCAAAGACAGAGAAACAGTGACTTGACCAGAGAGACTTCTACCTCAAGCTGAGCTGCGCAGCACTTATATTAGCCCAGTTTTCTCAGCATCCCTTTCATTTAACATTTGTAAGAGCTTTTTGCTAGACCTTCTTAGAAAAAAATATTTTGGACACTTTTTCCTTCATGGCTGAGCAAAAAGACAAGCTTTATCACTGTTCTTACGCTGCTAGGGTTTGTAAAGACTTTATTGACATTGAAGTCCATTTAAAAGTAAAATGTCATACTGTAGAGAGTAGAAAATTTACCATAATCTGTGCATTTCTCATGAAAACCTGAGAAGGGATACATAATGCTTTTAAATAGATGTCCCTTCACTATACACCAGCTACAGAAGACAGTAACAAAAGAAAACCAACAGTTGAATACGTACAAAATTCCTTTCCCACATTCAAACTGCAGAGCAGCCCAGGAAATTGCAACTGGTCTCTCTTCTGAACTCATGGGTAAGTTTTAAATACCCAGGGCTTTGAATCAAATTGTTCTACCTCTTGAAAGACTAACCAACCTCTGTTCTTTGTGACTGTCAACCCCATCACATGGTGTGATTCTCCAGATACTTATTTGGACCCTGTAAATTATACGTAGCACGGTAGGTGGTATAGGAAAATTGTATTATTTACACATTGTACCTCAAAAGGCACAAAGCAGGTTAAAGAAAAACCAGCATATACCTGACTGCCTTTCATCAACTCAGAAGCTGACTACTCACTGTCATTAGTGGTGCAGCACCCTTAAAGCAAAGAGAAATTCCTCTTCCCTTGCAAATGAGGACGCTTGAGCAGAAGGGAGCGTAAGTGATTTCCCCAGGTCACGGGGAATGACACTCTGCCAAGAACTCTCTCTGGGTCTCCTTAGGTTTCAGTTCAGGGCACTGAGGTCGTTCCAGCTATCCTCCTAATAGCCACCTCTCTGAGACACCTGCAGTCTTTCGGGGCTTTGCTTCATACATGACTAGTTAAGGAAAAGGCTAAAGGATTTTTCAACAAAGTGAATCTGCAACATATCCAGTTCTTTTAAAAAGCCTGCTTTGAGTGGACTGGACAGCTACATTAGAAGAGCCGTGATATGATGAATAGAAAAATGCAGGGCTCAGATGAAGTCTTGATTAACTTGTCATCCTAATCGTCTCTGGAAACAGAGGGAAGAGGATATTTTATTTTTAAATTTTCATCTAGGTGACATCTAGTGCAGCAGAAGAACATTTGCATTGTTTTCCACTAAGTGTGTGAGTGGGAGAATATGAATGCAAGGCTTCTCAGTGTTTTCTATGTGACAGAAAAAGACAGAATAAGAAAAGTGGTTTTTGAATCTGTATGTGGGAGATCAGGCATTTATTGCAGGACTTATGTTTTGAAATTGATTTAGAAGAAAAAGTGCTGACTGTAACCGTTCCCGAAAACCATACCTAATTTTGAGATTTCAAAGAATCCTATCTACTTCAGAAGGATGGAGAAGAAACAAGAAGCTTCCCTATTCTTTGTTGCTCCTGAATTGGTCTATATTAGCAATTACTTTCCATTTTGCCACCTTTCACAGAATTTTCAGGCACATGTTTCAGAATCAAGAATTTCCTGTAATTATGGGGTTTATCTGAATTGGTTCAAAGATTAAAAACTAGATAC
>NW_010191049.1:7926-10913 GCF_000695765.1 Mesitornis unicolor
TGAAGAAAATCTTAAAAGTAAAAAAAAAATGTTGAAGAGGAGATGGACCTGGAACAATCAAAGGTATTTATTAAAACTATCTGCCTTTTCTCTACCTAAAAATAATCAAAAGCTCAGAGCTGTATTGGCTACTTAACTTGCTACTTATCGTACTGGAAAGTAGTGTGAAGTAATACAATTCATTTTTAATTCATGCTGCATGAGCATCAAAGTAATAGTACTGACAGAAGAAGCAGTTACATAATAAACAGTTACCTGATCTAGAATGATGATGATTTTATTACACAGCTAGATTGCTAAACTTGTACCCTTGCTTAGTGATACGGTTATAAAAAACTGACAGAAATATGCTCATATTGTTAGTAAGTTATACCTGACTTTTCTGCCTCACTGCACTTATTCATCCTTCTGCCATAGCCTGAGCCCTTTCACAATCCATTTAAGCCCCCTATGCTTCTATATACATCCATTGCCTTATGAGCCTGCTACTTCTCAAAACTCCTGTCTGCAAAGGAAAAATCACTTTAAACTCATTCCAGATGTAGAAGAGCTATCACTTGAAGGGGCCTTTATGTCCTGTTTCTCTGCTTACCAATGTGAAGACATCTGCCCTCCTCTGACTGTACGTCTTCCCACCAGCTAGTCCCAGCTGCCAGAGAAAATCTGTCCACATTGGGAACAGAAAGGGAAACTGTTCTCCAGCCAACCACCCTCTATCATTGTGCTAATAATTATGTCCCCATCTGTCCTCATATCCATCTGCTGTCTTCTGTCTTACACTGGGCTTGGAAGATCTTGGTGAATGCATAGCCCTTGCTGGCTATAGTTTTGTTATATTTCAAAAAAGCTGACAAGATCAAGAACTTTATCCTTATTCCACGCATGATTGATAACTAAGGAGGAAGAGGAGGAGGAGTATTATACAAAGCCACAGGTTGCCCGTATGCCAGAGTACAGTCTAGGAGAGGCCACCACCTGTCTGCTGCTTTTCTGCTTTGAAGAGTGAGCAGGAAATGGAGGATCTCACCCACCCTCCTCCAGCTGAGGACTGGTCTAAAGAGCCATAACTTGCAGGAGGGATGTAAATCCAATGGATTTCAAGGGCTCTAAAGTCAGACAAGAGACACAGTAAAATAGGAAGAAGAGATGGCCAAAACGCATGATTGAAGAGAAAGATAATTTTTTGAAGGGAAATAGTGTAGAATCCATGGAGAATTTGCACATTTTCCCTGAAAAAAAAGAGGTTGTGACTGATTATTTTTAGGGATCAGTAAGCATACAAAAAGCAAGGAAATATGTTCTAGCTATAGCAAATATCTTTAGTACCAAGTAACAACATGCTAGAGTGTTTGGATCCAGTGGTATTTGTTGTGCCCACTTCAGTAATGCTGTATAAGCCTTTAGATAAATAAAATTTGTAGCACCCTAGTATCACAGTTTTAACAACATTTTGCATTGCAGCTCTTTCAGTATAGCCATAGGACAGAGCGACTTTTGCAAAGCACTGACTGTGAACTATTGGAAACACTCAGGCTGGCACCCTCATTTCTATGTTTCCAAAAAAATCATTTTTGAGAATCAAATAATATGTAACAGAGAAAGGAAAATTCTTTTTCTCTCTGTGAATTTATTCTGATAAAGTGATCCAGTTGCAATGTTCTCTTACTATTTCTGAAATCTGGAAATGTCCCAAAATATGCAAAAGCAATCACAGGAAATATAAAAGCCACAAGCACATATTTGTCTTGCTCTATCCATAGGAATCTGTCACTGAACAAAAGAATCAGGAAAAAAAACCCAAACCACTATGTTAAAAGAAAAAATGTTGATGCAGACACACAAACCAATAAAATCAAGGAAGTTCTGAATCCAGGTCACTGTGGAGTCCTAAACATAGGCCTACTGTGTTTTGATGCAGCAGTAGCCCATATGGTCTTCCATTAGAGGGTCTCCAAGCAGTGAGCAATGTTACCATACCATATGTGCAGATTGGAACAACTGTGATGATTTATGTTACCATGCATAAGGATTTTTTTTTTCCTCTCCATTTTGTTTCATCTTCTTCTTCTGTTAGTAGAAGCCTAAGAACGGACTACCTTGTCATTACATTACAGGTTTCCAGCATTACTATTAAATTTGTCTCTGAAAAAAACTGAGCAAAATTATTTGAAGGCCAACAGTGCAGGAATACATGCTTAAAAGTGAGGTCTCTAACCTGTAACTACATGTTTCCACCAAATAAAAGATCCCAGTTTCTACTTTGGCTTCACACCGCTTCTAATCAATTCCCTGCTAGGAAGCAACAAAAAGGCAATGGCCACAAATTAACCTGATGGAAATGTACCTTTCAGAAGCTGAGCTTCACAGTGCACATTTGTTTCTCAAATTCCCCTTTTAAAACAAAGAAACTGAAAAGCAAATCAAGCAAACATTCAAAATTATATCAGTGAGTAAAAAATCTTGCTTTCTGCAAGCAAGAAACAGTAATGTAGCTAAACAAAAAAAGCCAGCATCTTCTCTTGTTTCCTCAGGAATACAAACTAGAACTATCCAAGACTTTGTTACTATGGATCAGTTCTGTGTATAAAAATCACTATACAACACCTGACAAACATACCGTTGAGTCCTACATCCTGTTCTGGAGAGTACTGCATATTTCAGGGAAAGATCATTAAAAGGACAAAACAGTCCAGTAACATAGGAGCAGATTTCTTTATCCTTTTTCATGTTTTTACAGCTCTACTACCCCACCACACCGTGTAAGAACTGTAAGATGAAGATGCTGGTTGCTCTTTACAGACTAAACCAGTAGAATAATTAATTCAGCTGACAATTGTTGAGTTTTGTAAAGAATTGAGACTTGAAAAGGAAAAAATGGCTTAGGAGGAGATTTCAAAAGCACAAAGACAGGAGGCACTCAATCCCTTGTAAAATCTTTGGTAACTGACAACCAGCCATTGCAAATGCTCTCCTTCAACTTCTCTGAC
>NW_010191049.1:10926-15193 GCF_000695765.1 Mesitornis unicolor
ACACTTTTTTCTGAATCTCAGAGGAAAACTAGGTGCTGCAATGTCAGATGATATTCTAAGCTGTTGATCTAGAACATGAACAAAAGAAAAATTGAGGTAACTCAACCAGTTGTGTGTAGACATTTTTCTGTGTGTAGACATTTTTCTGTGTACAGATGTATACAGTCTGTGTACACACACACGGTGACTTAATGTTTGTAAGGTAGTGGTAGATTCACAGATTACTTCTTTACCATCAGCACATTTTGCAATTGCCCATACATGACAAAAGTTAAAATGGAAATTAAATAAGCTGTTCAGATCTTTTATAGAACTGAAGATCTTTGTCTAAAAGCCAACTGCAAGGAGGGCAAACACAGTGAAATTAAGGAAAATCATGGGATTTTCTATTAGAACTGGGTGAACTGAAGCTGGGCAATGCAGAACAGAAATCAATCGAAGAAAGAGGATAAGGTCAGAAAAGAAGTGGCCATCCAGGAACGTATGCAAGAAGTGCTTAGAGGCAAAGCACTGGCTAGAAAGTCAGCCTGCTCACCACAAGCAAAGAAGCAGACCTGCCTTATCCAGTGACATAACTTCATATGCTTTCCATGTAAATAATGTCATTCCACCAAGTAACACTGAATTTATCAACTACTAATCATAGCAGACATTAATCAGTTGTGTTCTGAAGTTGTTTGAATCTTAATCATATGGTCTTCAAAGTGCCAGGTCTCAGGAAGCACAGGGCTCTCTGTTTTGGGAAAGCAAAGGATAGGACCAGACAAGTGCAATGAACTCAACAGAAATAGCAGAGCATTGCTCCATGACTCATTGAGCAAGTCCTTGATATGGCTACCAATTAGTAGTCAGTCCAGCCACAAAACACTTCTTCTATCCATGCTCATATTATGACAGAATGCCTCACAGGGAGGCCTAAATAACTACATTTTATCAATTCTTAAAACACAGTCAAATGTCATGCAGAAGTTGATGAACTTGGAAAAGAACAGCAGTAATCAACTTGCAAAATTTTCTTTTTCTTTTTTCATATCCCTTTCTATTTGATCCTAGTCACTCTGTGCTATAGTCAGTCAGTAAACACAGGATTGGAAGATAAATAAATGCACCCTGGCAGTTGCCTCAGCTGTCACTGAGGTGCTTTCTGACACATAATTAGAAAACAAATGGCAGATTAGCTTAATAATATTCATTAGCATCTAATGTAACTGAGAGTCTTTCCTGTTCAAAGCATGTTGGGCTGTTAGTTGAATTTAAGTAAATTCTGTATTTCCACCCTTTAGCTATGAGAAGACTGGGGGATGGGGAGGAGAAAGTGTACGGTTAACCCTTTCTTTCTTGGCCATGTTGTGTTTTTTTCCCCAAGTCTTTCTTCTAGTACTCAGGGATAGAATGGTTAACAGAAAAGCAAGGGCTCCTTTCAGGCATCGTTTTTCTTTCACACCCCCTCCCTTCTTTTTTTTTTTCAAATTATCCTAAGTAAGGATTTTAATGATATTCAAAAATCATAGCTGTCTTGCTGAATCGCTGTAGGACTGACCTCCCTTGACAGTTCTTAAATTATTCAGCTATCAAGGGCCTGCTAAACATTAAATTAAGCATCCTCTCTCCCCTGTCCTAAACCATTAAGTTATGCAAATGCACAGATAATGGGGCATATGACAGCTGGAGGCATTAATCAGGCAGCTCTGTCTCTGGGCTGTTGTTATGTAGAAACCACATCTGCCAACAGACAGAAAAGACACAATTAGATCTCACTTAATGGAATGAGAAGAAACTACTGAGCTCTCTACACTCCTGTCAGGTTGTAGACCTGGGAGGGAATAAGACACTTGGGAAATCTTGCTCTCCTTGTTTCTGTCGCTCTACTTTTTTTTTTAATATACCTGTTCTTCCAATTGAAATGAAAAATTACCTGTAATTGTTATCATTTGCAAACAAAGCCTGTCAGAAGACCCACTCGCTGTTTACAATGAATGTTTTTCTTGTCCCCTGCTAAGGTTCTTCAGGGAATTTTCCTTCATTTGTTTTTTTAACTATTGCTCTGTCTTTGGATGGGAGGAGGAAGCAAACAAATAGATCTCCCTTTACACCACAGGAATTACTGCTTTTAAAATGAACTTGCATGCTCAATCATAGCTAGGAAGTATATTGCTGAGGCATGAGTTTGTTTGTCATTTGTACGTGTGAGATTATTTCTTTCCTATAACTTGCTAATTATTGAAAACAAGTGTTTGCATGCAGACTTTTCTCTCCTGTCACTTCCAGTGGATTTCTCCCCTCTAATGGCTTCTACTCTCTAAAGGAGGGAGGTTGGGGTGTGACCGGGAGTTATGTGATGTCTTGTAAATTTTATTAAGAGGTTTAATTAAGAGTTTAAGATGGTCTGAATAATTCAGTGCAGCTTACTTCAAGAAGGGCTTTAAAAATCCTTGTTCAAAATTTGGGTGATGATAGAAGATCGAAGAAAATTCTAAGCTGGGGTAAGCATGCAAACAGGCACTATGTTCAAAAGGAACCTTTTTCCTGTACGGGCTAATTTCATGTTCTCTGCTGAAATATCCTTCATTAATAAAGTATCTGATAGAATTTCAGTATCAAAAAGTTCTTCTTTAATCCATGGTAAACATTCCCCTTCTCCCTAAAAGAATACCTGAAATGACTTCATTAAATCCTTTAGGCAAAATCTTTAATATAGATTATCCTGTGGAGAGGCTGAACTTTTAATTCAGATGATACGCCAACTTGTTTAATAGAAGCAAAAAAAATCAATCTCATCTGATACCATATTTGATTTTTGGAAAGTAGTGACATTTTTCCTGGGCCTTACGTTTTGATAAAAATGTTTGAGAAATAGTGGAGCAGATTATAGTGGAGCAAGCATACAACAGTTTGTATACTGCTACTCAAATAAACCAGATTATGTGCTACATGCAGTCAGCAGTACAGATCTTTTTTGCCCAGCTGCCATGATCAGACTTTCAGTTCATCTTGCCTTTCACTATTAATATTATCCCAGGTGTACTGGGAATTTGGCCCAATGGGTAAACTTCACCCCTATCCCCACCTTTCGGGCAGAAGACAACCTTTTCTACTGGTCCAACAATCTTCAAGGTAGGCAAATGGAAGCCAGGCATAACATAACACTTCTGAATCTCTTTTTATTTTCACTTTTGACAAACATGATGTTTTAGACATGACTTCAACTGCATGGATTTGGCAACATGTTTGTTCCTAATGACCATATTGACACAGCAATAATTTCTCTTGTTTCTAAGGTGCTCGTATTGCTCTGGAATATGAAGCTCTTCAAAAAGCTTCCTAACGTGACAGATCAAATGCAAGATATGTATTGCTTTCTTCATTGTTGAGGTGTTGTGTGGCTTCAGGTTTGCATCAACAGATCTTCACTGGCATGTTTTACTTTTAAAAAAAGGTGATATCCAGCTAATATCTTAGCTTTCCTGTAAGTCTAGAAGTATTGTGGCAAATCAGCAATACATTCTATGTGTATAAATTGCATAAATTCCTGAAACCTGCATTGGAGAGGATGGGACAGATGCAGATAATCAAACCCACTGTTTGTTCCATATTGTATGCTTTGTGACATTTGACTGCTTTCTAGTGCCAGTTCTGAAATTGCGCTGACTTTGAAGCAGTCATCCATCAACAGTAAATGCATTTATTTTTCCAAGTTTCTTCATGCCAATGCATACTAGGGTTTTATAACCCTTCATCAGTTTTTAAGTTTTATTTTTCAGAAAAAGCTTAATAGAGTAATATGGCCAATCTCAGCACTTGTTCTGGGCTAGAACAAGACAGATTTGGCATTGTAGTGAATTAGTTCTATAAAAATACCTAAATAAGGCATGTGTAGAAAGCAATTACAACCATTCAGAAATCTGTCTGAAGTAATTTTGGCCTATGGTACTGCTTACATTCTGACATGATATTTAAACCACAAACTTACAATAAGGCTTTCTTCTTTCCTGGTCACTGGTGATATATTACTTAATATTTTGACCAATGTATGTGGGAATAATATCTAGAGATCACAGCATACGTTTGTGTTTTAAATAGGAAAGTGCATGCACATTATTACTGTTGCTGTTCATAATAGTAATTAGCAATGTTAAGCAACATAAAATATTAAAAAGAAATTAAGGTTGCAGTAGCCAAAGACAGACATTCAATAAGCACCTTAGTGCTCATTTGTCCGTGGCAGAGTTGTAACCATGCAGTGCTCTCAGACTGCTTTAGAAAGAGT
>NW_010191049.1:15224-17828 GCF_000695765.1 Mesitornis unicolor
AGTTTTATTTTCACAGCTTCTCTTAGGGAAGAGCATGTGTTCAGCAAGACTCCTTCCATGAGACTAGACAGTGAAAAGAGTAACATTGAAATTGCTGACTTGATTTATGGAGCAGCTATCCCGCTTTTGTTCATGAAATTTTGCCCTTGAAAGTTGTTTAAAATTGTTTTCTGTCGATAAGTGCCAGCATAATAAACTGTTCTGCCAACATCTATAAATGTTTGGCATTTCTAGCATTTAATAGCCAAAAGAAAGGTGTACTGCCACCTCCACATCTTCATGTGTGTTTTAGACTGCATATGTAGGCACATTTATTTTGAGAAGAATTAAAACTGTAAAATGCTTAAAGTGTGCAAGTGCAAACAGTTCTTTACTGAATTTCTAAATTTGAAAACAGGATTTGCAGTATGTTGTTTGCCTTGAAATTGCAAGTATTTTTTCATATACACTGAGGGGTGACGTATATCAAGCTAGGACTGAATATGTAGATTACTTATTGAATGTAACTTCTTTATAAAGAGCACAATTCTTATTATGCAGCACAGATATAATATTTGTGTTTACCTATTACAGTGTAATCACTGGAATGTTGCTTGTATTTGCCTGTCTTTCAGATACAGTTTTTTTGCATATTTATTTCCTGTGGCAGAGTCCAGGTTGTGGTGGTTGTCTTATATTTAGTGTTCTTTTCAGAAATTCAGTTTCTAAATAACCTTCTCTCACCGCTTTGCCACAATTTTCATTACATCAAAACTGGACTCAGTGTAGTAACTAACAACAAAATGACATTGTTTTAGCCTGCTAAGGCAGCAAACAACGTCTTTCACTACTTTATGGTAAGAAACAGTCACAAACATCGAACGATTAAGATTTGCTTTGTAATTTATGTCATACATATCAGCAGATTTACTATTTTAATCTTCCATGATAACCTTATTGCTGATTCTAGGTGGTTTTACTCACAGGCTTCTAAGCATAACCTGATACTGCTTTCTCTGATGCTTTCTTTGATTGCTTTGACTGATTACTTTCTTCACTGTTCAGTACAATGGTTTTTTTCCTCAAAATATAGAAACTGTCTCTGTATGTCTACTCATTTCATATACATTCAGGCCTGAAACATGATATTTGTCAGGCTAAGTTCATTTTCTGTTGCAGAACATTTGATAAATGTCAACATTTCATACAGGTTTCTATCTCTATTAGTAATCACTTGTGTATTTGTTTTTATTTTTCTGAAAGGAAATACATATTTTTACCAGTTTTGCTCACATATCTGCAGCTGCTATTAGACTTTATTTCATGCTGTCCCAATATTGTGTCTTCTTTTTCAGGCCTGTTTTTAGCTTGGTCTTATAAAAAGTTAGTGGTTGAAATCCTGGTCCACAAACACTTCTGTGTATGTTTTGGTGAAAGGTTTTCTCACTGTCACTTATCAGTTTACCTGAATTTACCTTGCCACTGATCCACTCTGTCTTCACCTTTACACCTTCTGTCAAAGAGTGTATTTCCAAAGCAGCAGAGACTGGCCTTCTTCCACTACTCACTCTGCTTTGGGACTCAGCCCTCACCTGAGTATTCATATCCTGCCTGCTCCCAAATGCATCAAAAGTCCAATAGATAAACAGTTCTTTCTCCAACACAAGGCAATATTGGACGGTCTCCGGTTCGAACAGCAAGAATAAAATTATCACTTGTGCCTAGGACTGTGTTCACAGACAAATGTTGCCGACAGGTTTGTCTCAAGACTTCTGCAGTGTGAGAGTTTCCCAGGCACTCACCAGCAGAACACCCATCACACCAACAGCCGCATTCTTCTTAAACCTGTATCATGCTGTTTCTGGCCCTTCGGTTTTCCCTGGTCATCAGTCAAGAGAAATTAATGCCAATCCACTGGTATTCCACATACAGGCAATCCTTCATCAGTCATTCAGATCAAGCCAAATAGATGCAGCAAGACCAACCACGACCTGTAATCAGGGAAGAAATTTGGCCCTGCAATTAGCAAAGTCCCTCTGTACGTAATTTCCTCAGTGACAGGAAGTGGGTTCTTCACCTCTTCGACAGAGTATCACCACTTTGTGTCTTTTGTACCACTCCTCATGCTGTGTTGTAGTGAGAGCTCTTCCCTTGACATCCAGTGCTGCAGGAAATTTTTAAAACAGTCTGTTGGTCTGCTCATGTATGTAAGGATAACTTACATGAGGGTCATTTTCTAGGATGTGATCTGTCTGTCTTTATGCAGTTGGCAAGTAAACTTATTCAGAATCATTTTCAGGATCTCCAAGTTTTCTATGAAACTTTTATAGATATGTCAAACCATGCAGTGGTCATTCACTTTCTATTTTCACCTGTCTGATTGATTTTTATAACGCCCCAGGCAACAGCAGATTTCCAGTAAAACCAAACTGGTTCACACTGCTTATTTCACTCACTTCCTGAAGACCACTTACCGGTATCCTTCCTCAGATTGTTTCACTTCTGATCATATTAGACATCGGGATTGTTCCCCCTTTTTTTTACTCTGCTTTCTCTAATCACAGCAATCTATATATCTATGTATTACACATATATACCAAGAGAGAGATATATATTATATTCATA
>NW_010191050.1:0-1158 GCF_000695765.1 Mesitornis unicolor
GGTCGGGGTCAGTGCTGCCCGCAAGGGTCGTCATCGCCGCTTCGTGCGAGCCGGGAGGCAGCGGCGAAGGCGCTGCCTGCTAAAAGGACTTAATGGGCCGGTGCGTTACCTGAAGCAGTGCTGCTTCTGACCCGAGACGGTGACGCCCAGGCATCTTGAGGAGCTGCTAGCGATTCACGACACTCTGGGTTTCAGAGGTGCTTTATGTAGCCGAGGTTGAAGTCTTCAAGGCAGGTAGCTGTCACCTGGCGCTGAGCAGCAGGTGCTTGGGAAGGCTTTTGGGAGCCGCGGTGCTCACTCTGGCTAGGGGGGAGACACCCTTGGCTGTGGCCGCAGAGACCCACCAGGTTTACATTCCCTTCTTACTCGTTGTCTTGTTGGCTTTTTGGGTGGGTTAATCAGCCTCAGGTTGGTGTGTTATCGTGGTTCCAGAGAAGTTGGCTGTTTACAAAGCTGATCCTAAAACAGCGCTTCTGTTTCCTCTGTGAGGTTTTAATGTATTAGTAATACATGGAAGCGTGTAACTGGCTCGCTGTTCACAACTTGATGGAGTTTTTTAGTCTGCATCAGTGCAATAAAAAAGTATAGTTGCAGCTTTGCTAAAGCTATGCTGTTGTTGAGGAAAGACAGTAGTAAGAAAGGCTTATGGTAGTAAGATGCACTGAAAACCAAAACCAAAACAAAACCTGAAAGAAAAGAGGTTCTGATGCCCTTCCTTGTCATTGTATTGTCTATTGCAAATGAGGTCCTAGAGCATAGTGAAGTTAAGCTGATTTGGGGTAGGGGAGAGATGCAAAGGTTTTAAATAACTTTACATGTTTAATGTAAATCTTTTTTTCAAAGAGAAAGAAAGAGAACTGAAAATTCAAGGAAAAAAACATGTGACGTTTATAAAAGATGTTGTGCAATACCTACTTAGCATAAGAACTGTGTTCAGAAGTTGTAGTGATGGATGATTTATGAAGAATCCAAAGGGGAAGCAGAAATAAGGCAGAGGGACTGAAATCTGATAGGCAAAAGTATTTTATTAGTTAGTTTGAAGGCAGTTGTGTTCTTCATTCCCCCCTACACTCAGAGTAGGCCTGGAAAAAATTTACTTTAAGCATCTGGTTGCTTAGATTGGGCTCAATCACAGGATCACAGAATGTTAGGAGTTGG
>NW_010191051.1:0-481 GCF_000695765.1 Mesitornis unicolor
TTAAAAATTTAACCTGTCCATGGATTTTTGGTTTTTTTTTCTCTACGGGTCAGAGTATTGAGCATCAGACAACTTAAATGTGCACAGATTGGCACAGAATGACGAGAGATGCTGTTGTGGTTTAGGCCCAGTGCACAACTAAGTACCACAATGTCCCAAAAAGGGGCTAGTCAAAATAAGGTCTGAGAGAGCTTCTCACCATTTAAATGGTCATGGGCAAAGGACAGACACATCACAGGGAATAAAACAAAAGTATTTTAATTTGTTACCAACCACATCAGAGTAGAGCAGTGAGAGATACAACCAGATCTTAAAGTCAGACACCTTTCTTTCACCTCTTCCTTCTTCCTGGGCTCAGCTTTGTTCCTGGTTTCTTGACCTCCCCCCTTTGCCCAGGGGCACAGGGGAGATGGGAATGGGGGTTGCAGTCAGTTCATGGCATGTGGTCTCCACCTGTTGTGGTTTAGGCCCAGTGCATAAC
>NW_010191052.1:0-1414 GCF_000695765.1 Mesitornis unicolor
ACCAAATGAGGCCCACTACCCCCCAAGAACAATGCAACCCCCCGAGAGCTGCGTGACCCCCAGCACCTGGTGAGTGCAGCCTTTGGTCCTAGCAGTGTCCCTGGGTGGGCACGGGGGTGGCTGAGGGGCACTGGGGGGACCGCGATACTGCCAGGCACTGTCCCAGGGTAGGGGCAGGTGTGGGACATAGTGTTCAAGGGGCTGGGGGGCACAGGGCGAGCAGCCAGGCAAGGGGGCTGCTGTGATGCCTAACAGGCAGGCATGGGTGCTGCCAGCACCCTGGGGCCGGGCTGCCTGGCTGTGGTCACCCTAAAGGGGCTGGGGCCCCCCCTGCCTCCCCAAACTGCTTCTCCCTCCCCCAGCAACTCCTGTGCAAAATCAGCATCAAGGCGCCTGCCCTACCGTGGGGACAGACAGGGTGACCCAGGGTGAGGTCTAAGTGCTATTGGGAGCTGCTGTGGCATAGAGGATGGGGACAGGTGACGATTTGCCCTGAACTGTTTTTTTCCTCTATTAATCCCTCCCGGTGCCGGAAGCGAGGGCTGGATGAGGCTAGGTGGGCCCTGTGCTCACAGCACTGGTGGCAGGGGGTACCCACAGCCCCCATCTGCAGCACCCCATCCCCTGACAGGGCACCATCGCAGGGCACCCACCCCAGTCCCCTGGGAGAGGCACACAGCCCCCAGCGATGTCTCACGGCAGTGGGGAATGGGTTAAAGCCCTGCTGGCCAAGGCCATTGTTTTGGACACAATAGAGAGGAAGAGGATGCTGGGGGCCAAAATTCCTCCAGCTCCCACCGGACAGATGGACTGACCTGGACAAACAGACATGGTGGAGGGCAAGGATGGTTTAACCCTTCCAGGCGCTGTGTGGGGATGCCCTGGGGTAGCTGGGTGGTGGTGTAGGTACGTGGTGCAGCACCAGTTGCGGGACAGGCACGAGTGTCCAGGACAAGGTAGTGGGAACCTCACAGGCACAGAAAGACCCGAGGAGGGGGGACAGGATCCATCTGGTCCTGTTGGGCTACAGAATGGCCAGAGAGCCCAGGGCAGCTGTGGCATGACCCGCCCTGCCAGTGCCTGGACTGGCACCCCCTCCCCTGGTCGGTAAACGAAAAATAAATAAAAGGCGGGGGCTGGACGGACACAGCGAGAGCCCCCAAGAGGGGATTCCCTTTGGCATCAAGCTGGGGCCACAGGCAGGGTCCCAGGGGGCGGCAGGGCAGGGGGCTAGCAGCCCTTGGGGGTCTGACCGAGGCTCTCGCGCAGGCAGCGGAGCTGCTCCTGGCCCAGCTTGATCTTCTCCTCCAGCTCGCGCTGCTCGGCGATGAGAGCCGACTTCATCTTGACAAAGTGCTGGTAGTCCTGGAGGTGCTCGGCAGGCAGGTACCGCGCCACCATGGCACCCACCGCC
>NW_010191052.1:1588-2407 GCF_000695765.1 Mesitornis unicolor
CGTGCGGCCCCAGGCTGCCCAGGGCGGCCTCCACGCGGGCCAGGCGCCCCGAGAGGGACAGCAGGAGGTTGACCACCTTGTCCAGGTCGCCCACAAAGAGGCGGTACTTGTCAAACTCCCCTGGGGTGCAGAGGGCCTGCAGACGGGCAGCCACGTCCTCGCCCAGCGCCCCGTTGGCACTGATGTCCTCCTGCAGCCCCCGCTGCGCCTCCCGCAGCACTGCCACCTTCCGGCTCAGGCTCTCGATCAGCTGCAGCTGCCGAACATGCGGAGTCAGGGTGACTGGGGTGACCAGGGTGACTGGGGCCACCACCCCATTGGGTCTGGGGGACTGGCACATGGGTGCTAGCATGCCATGCTGCACTGGGCCCCACAGACTGAGCATCTGGTGATGCCCCTGGTTCCCATGAGCACCTGGCAATGCCCTCAGTCCCCATGAGCATCCACTGACACTCCCAGGCCCCACAAGCACCCAAAAATGCCCTCATTCCTTGTAGGTATCTGGCAATGTCCCAGCCCCTGTGAGCATCCAGTGATGCCCCTGGTGGAACCCCAACAGTACCAGCCCCAGCAGTGTCCACTTTACCTTCTTCTCTACCAGCTCGCGGTCCGCATCCTCCTCATCCTCTACCGCCACAATACGAAGAGCTGGCAGCACTCCTGGGGGGCGGCGAGATGGGCTCGAAGCCCTGCCTGTGGGGACAGGGGCTCAGCGCCGGGGTGGGGGGCGCAGCCCGTCCTCGCCATGGTGCCCAGTGCCGCACCAGCCCTACCTGTCCCGCGTCAGGGCCTCCGGGCGCCAGTCCTGCTGGAAAAGGT
>NW_010191053.1:0-1972 GCF_000695765.1 Mesitornis unicolor
TGCCTGCATCCCTTCCCCCTGCTTGTCCCCAAACCGTCCCCGTTCCCCCCCTTCCTCCCACAGAGAGAAAATCGCAGGGAGCAGCACAGGCACAAGCATCGAACAACCCCGCAGCTGCGGGGAGGGGCAACAGAACCCTGCAGGGGATCCGGCAAAGGGGTTTCAGCACCCCCAAAAGTCCGGGGAGCCCTTGGCACCCCGGCAGGGTCAGAGTGGGGAGCACTAGGAGCGGGATTTGGGGTGACCCACCCTTCGTCTGGGCGAATGCAAATCGGTCAGACTGTTATGATAATGCCCAGGGAGGGGGGAGGCAGCGCTGACATCTCAAAGAAACCTCCAAAGAAGGAAACAGAGCACACAAAGCCAGCTGGGCTCCATCACGCCACGTCCCTACTCCGCCAGCACCCCGGGACCACCTCGGGACAACACAGCTCAGCCCGACCATTGCGTCATTCACCTGCTCCTCCCAAAAACCAGTGCCCTGGTTCTGCCCGTGCCAGCTGGTCAGACTGGGGCGAGCTGGGTCAGCACCAGTGGCCGCCGCAGGGATGCTCCTGCTGCTGGCACACGCAGTCCCTGCCAGGAGGGTGATGGGGAGCAGCCAAGGATGGGAACCACGTCCCTAACATGGGCAGGGGATGTGCCAGCACCACAGCATTACCGCTCCCAAACACCCAAATCCACCTTTTTGGGCACCCTGGGCGCGGAGGAGCTGAGCGGTGCCACCGCTGCTCTCCTTGCCACCGGCAACAGGATAGGACACACGTACACAAAGAAACCCACCCATCACAGCACCCACCAACAGCCTCACGCCTGTGTTGGCACTGCTGGCAAAGCCACCAGCACTGGCTGTCCCCGTGTCCCCACTGCAGCGACTCACCCGCTCCTCCATCACCACTGCCCTCCAACACCGAAGCATCTGGGAGGTCAAAGTCCCCCAACGGCCCGAGGGTGCGTGCCAGCCATCCGCCCTGTGCCAAAGCCAAAGCTCACCCAGTGGTGCAGGCACCATAGAGGAAGGGGTGGCCACCAGCCAAAGTTATGGCCCCTTTTGGGGATGGCAGCCATAGGGGAAGGGGTGGCAGGAGCAGGAAAGGCGGCTCCTGGGCATGACAGACACTGCAGGTAGGAGCCACAGAGTTGGACCGTGGCCACACTGAACACACCATCCCCCAAACGTGGTGACACCCCCCCCAGTTTGGTGACATGAGGGGCTGCACTGAACTCAGGGGCCACTCTGATAGCCTTGAACCCAGGTTCAACCCCAGCACTGTCCTCTCTGCAGCAGCTGGGCTGTTTCATGGTCATCAGCATCCAGGGGTGAGCAGGGACAGGCATCCCTGTGTCTGATCGGGTCAACACGCTTTGGGGCTCCCACAGCAGCTCAGGGAAAGCAGAGCCAGTGCTTTCCTTGGGGTAAACATCAGAGAAACCCCTCCTAAACCTCCTTTTGCTTTGTCTTAAAGGCAGAAAGCAAAAGAAGGGAATAAATAAAGAGCAAAACTTTCCCTCAATGCTGCATGGGTGTCCCCCACATCACCCTAAGCAGGAGCAGCACTAGGTACAAACAAGGCAGGGGGAAAGGGAATGGGCTATAGGGAGTGGGCTGCTTTATACCCACCCTGGCTGCAGCTGAGGCTGTGAAAGAGTTAACACCCCCCAGCTGGGAAGGAGCAGGTGAAATGGTGACAGGAGAGAGCATCAGGACCCCCCCTTCGTCGGATGTGGGGCAGGGGGGATGTACTGTTGAGGCTGAGGGCTGGTGTGGGGCTCAGAGGGGGTCCTCTCCAAAAGCAGACAGCAACCCCAGCTCGGCTGGCCGGACGCAGCCCCCAAAAACTCCCAGCAGCGGCAGACGTCAGCTAATGGGAACCATCCCTGCGCCGCGGCCCTCCCCGGGGCGTCGGGGCTCCTGGCTCTTATCTGGCGGCTGCGAGGGTGGGAGGAGGGGGAGCCTCGGGCTCATCGCCCG
>NW_010191053.1:2013-3427 GCF_000695765.1 Mesitornis unicolor
GCTCGGGGAGCAAGACCCCCCCCTCCTCGCCAGCCCTGGCCGGGGTGCGATGCCGGAACTACGGGGTCCCCTCCGAGCGCTGCCATCACCCCCGCAGCTCCCAGGCTGGCTCCACGCCACCGGCATCCGACTGCCTCCGCCTCCCACGTCCCAACCCGAATTTCAACTCCGGCAGGCGTCCTCGCCGCCCCCATCGTCCCAGGCCCCTCGGGGGGCTTGGCTGGGATGGAGGGGGGACCCCCACGCTGCTGGGCTTGGGGACACCAAGACTACGGCAAGAGAAGGAGGATAAGGAGGAAGAAAAGGAGGAGGAGGAGGAAGAGGCAGGTGGCCAAGCCTGCCGGCACCTCCCTCCAAAGTGATAATAAAAACCCTTTTTCTGGAGGTTTTACCTGTGTTTTCAGGGCCAGCATCCAGGCAGCTCCCAAGCAAGGGGCTTGCATGGCCACCGGCCAAACACGCCCTGTGCCTTGGCCTCCTTCCTCTGTTTTTCTAGCCCTTTCTTCACCTCTCCCCCTCCTCCTGAGCCACATCCCTCTCCTCCGACCAGAGCCTTTAAAAACTCCTTTTCTCCCAGTTAACAGCAGCACTCAGCACCCAGAGGAAGGGATGGGGGGGTTGCCCCATCACCCATGGGCCTGGCACCCCTGTGAGGAAAAAACCCACCCTCAGATAAAGAAGTGCAACCGTCGAGTCCTGTCTTGCAAGGGGCAAGGAGCAAACATTGAGCATTTTATATATTATATATACAAATGAGCACTATAAAGCACTAATGAACCAGACCCTCCACATCCATCCTGCTCGGTGCAGGGGGCTCGGCTCTGCCCTGCGGGGCCGGCGCAGCGCGTGCTTGAGATGCACAGGAAAGAAAACAAAGTTAAATGAAATAGTGCAGGCGCAGCATGAGCGGGGCTGGAGCGGCCGCTGCAGCCAGGGACGAGATGCCAGTGCCTCAGCTGCTCCAGCGTTCCCAGCACCGGCTCTGCCGAGCGAGGCCCTGGGGTTGCTCCATCGCTGCAGCCACTTCAGCCTCTGTTGGGTGACTTAAGCAGGAAAAAACAAAACACTGGCCCTTGTGTCCTCCCCACGCCCTCGGACAGGGCTGAATTGGCCGCAGGGTGTCCTGTGCCAGTTCTTCCTGGCCAAAAGTCCAGGCCACAACCCGGTGGGAAATGCTGCTCGGCATTTCCAAATCGCCCTGCACTTGTCAGAGTTACGTGGGAGAGGGCACTGAAGGGAGAAAAGATTGCAGGGGAAGAGGAGACAGAAGCAAAGGCAGGATTTAGAGCTGCAAGAAACACCCCTGTGCCTGGCTGGGCATTGATCAGACTCTGGAAATCCCAGTGCCTGCGGGATTTACAGTGGGATCCACTTTTGGGAAGAAAGCGGCTTGTAGGCACCCGAAAACCAGACC
>NW_010191054.1:0-309 GCF_000695765.1 Mesitornis unicolor
GCCGCGACCCCCTGGGCCGGGCATTGTGCCCAAAACGGGCGGAGGCAGAGCCGAGTCTGTGCAGGGAGGAGCTGAGAAGGGGCCTGGCCTTGCCCAGACCCCCCAGGGGACGGAGGCGGCTGCCAAGGGGACACCACAACCAGCAATGCACAGACACCCCCTGGCATCCCGGCCGTGGCTTTGCAGTGCCCCTACTCCTGCGTCCTCTCCCCGTCCTCATCTCACTGCCGTTCCCTAACGGGCTGCGCAGACATCGGGCACGTGGATTTCCTGGAGAAGGTTCACCGGCTGGCGGAGAAGCCGTACATC
>NW_010191055.1:0-1385 GCF_000695765.1 Mesitornis unicolor
CACTTGATACAAACCAATTAAACACCACAAGCGACCCAAATCAGCACCTTGAAATACAATTAATACTCCATCCCCAGGTATTATTTCACAGATATAATATAATAATAATTAAAATAATTACAGGGAATCCTATCTACCTGTACCTATCCGCTCTCCGTACGTACGTAGCCATCTCTGTAGTCGAGCTGAAGAGCGCTAAAATAAATCACTCTCGGATTAGCCGGTTAATAATTGCCAACTTCTGGATGACTTCCAGGCTCTTTCCTGCACATCTGCTCCACGCATTAACAAAACCTACAAGCAAGCAGCCGCCGCGCAACCCGCCACGACGATTTCGACGTTTCGGGGAATTAATTATATGTAATTAAACTTAATATCATTACAGTTGTGTTCTCAGAGGCGACGATTCTCTAATTGCTGTCACGTCAACAAAATTATGGGGTGGTTTTTCCACCACCCCCACTTAGATCAAAGACCAGCTCGGTGAACGGGATCACTGGGGGTTTTAAACCCCGCGGTTTCGTGACGGAGACGCACGTGGCGCAGCTTCACCGGCAACTTCCTGCACTTAAACTCATGACCCAGGTCATTTATCACCCCGAATTGCGATGAAGAGGTGCCAGGGAGATTTCGGGTTTGAGTCTTTTGTTCTATTGGACTGATTTACGAGGCAGTTGTCTCATAAAAAGCTCTTACCGGCTTTCCTACGACCGCAAAAGCTGCGTAGATTACAACCCGACCTCTTTTCTTTAATGGATAGCTTGGATTCAGTCAGCTCCTTACCACAACCTGTTCTCCTGCACCTACATTACTTGAGTTACAAATAAAGTAGTTTTTGTTTTGCAGATACCTCCCAAATTTCAAATTTGAGACTTGAGCAAGAATCAAATCCTTAAATTTAATTAACGAGTTTCTATAGGGTAAGCTAATTTCCTAATTTGTAGGAAACAAGGCCATATAAATGGTCCCAAGTCCATTTTACTTCGAGCTCAACTGCGCTGCTCCTCACCATGTTGGGCTTTAATTCATATTTTCAACCCGCCAATGCTGAATTATATTTTATATTAAGTACTCACTGCAAAAACCAGGTCCTTTCTGCATCCTTTTCTTACATTTTTGGGGATGGCGAATTACCACTACCATGGTACAACTGCATGGTGTGGAATTAGTGTGTGTTGGCATAGAAATGCAATACCTCACTGAAACAGAGCTTTAAATGGTAACAGTGTGATTTCAATGGTGAAAAATGCTAACAGGGACCAAGGGCTGCGAGGGACCAAGGGCTGCGAGGGACCAAGGGCTGCGAGGGACCAAGGGCTGCGAGGGACCAAGGGCTAATCCCAGAATCTCAGACCGTTTGGGATTGGAAGGGACCTCAAAAGCTC
>NW_010191056.1:0-4065 GCF_000695765.1 Mesitornis unicolor
ACCCCCCCCTTCGGCTGGTAAATACAACCCATCCCAAAACCAGCCTGAATTTCTCCAGTCGGTATCTAGGTAATTGCTACATGGCTGCATCAGGACAAAAATCACCTGTGGAGATGCTAGAACATGGTCGCAGTTGCACGAAATGTGAGACCAAATACACTGCATATTTGGGGTAAAAAACTAGTTTTGATTGCAATTCGTGGCACTTGTCAGTGCCCACGCTGGAGTATTTTACCTCAGACTATATTGCAGAAAGGTACCTGTCCCCTCAGCCCCAGAAAAGGGACAGTCGTTTTCAACTCATGCTAGACAGATGATCCCTTCCAAAATACAGCTCTGAAGGCCATTAAATAAAACAGTGATGGATCATAAAACTAATCCAGACACAAAGCTGCGCTTGAAGACATGTGGTTGCCCGTAACAGCAATCTACGCATCCTCCACACGTCTGTCATACGGCTCTCGCCAGAGCAGCAGCATCCCAGGCAGGAAGCTGAGCTCCTGGCACACCTCTCACCCTGGTCAGCACCTGGCAACCTTTCCCCCCAGAGGTAGGGAGACTCAAAACTATTCTGTCAAGGGGATGTGCAAAAGAGGAGGCAATTGCTTAAGGAGCCCCACCACACCCTTGCTGAAGCACATGCAAATCTAAAGCTTGTGTTAATAAAAGAGTGTTAGAGAATGCCAAGACTTTTCAGCCAACTAAATGCACCAATAGCTACTTAACACCCAAAGAGACATTAGCTTCATTTGCTTATGATCTACTTTATTTGGCAAAATTTAAGCTAAATTGAGAATCAGGAAAAATAAGCAGTTGGGTCCAAAGCTTCAGACTAAATGTCAAACTAACAGAGGATTCACAATGCTTTGGATGTTTGTGTGTACACGTATGCATAAAAGCATCACTTATTTTCAAGACTGCATTACATCACAGCAGCAGTAAAAGAAGATTTACTCGTTTTTATATGCTTCCCTTGCATCATTTATCAAGAACCTACTACAAGTCCAGTGAATGACAGAAGACAGACTAACTATGGTTCTAATCTATTTTCACTTAAATGTCCAACTTTTTACACAGGCCAGCGTTTTTTTTTGCCAGCATCCACTGGCAAGTGGAAAATGAATATTTTCATTGGCAAGTGAAAATGAATAGCACAGCTGAACAGAAAAACAGTATTTTTGCTCTCAAATAAGAGTAAGTAGGGAAAAGCTACATGCTTTAAAGAAAAAACAACAACCCACAACAAAACTACGCCCACCAAAAAACCAAGCAGCAGTTCCTTCCCTCCTGCTGATTTGCAGATGGTGCACAGCAATGGAGAGTGTTGGGAAAACAGATTTAAGCTGTGCTAGGCATAGGACTGAGGTTAAAAGAGAGGAAGTGAAAGTGCACAGCACAGGAAGGTCTTACTGGAAAGATATCAAGGATAACATTACAGTAACAAGAGACAAAGTGCCTCAAACAATTGAATGACACGATCATATCAGCTTATGGGCTCTAGATTTACTGCCTGCTTGCCAAAATTAAGAAAAAAATCAGCTGTGGAACTCTTACTGTCAGTATCATATCCTTCCCCTCTAGTGTACTTGGCAGTTCTGATGGCTTTGCCAGTCTTTCAATTAAGTATCAACTTTAAATTGTGGATTAAAGACTTAAGTGTACTGCAGAGAGCGCTCAGTCTCACTGCAGTCAAAAGCAAAAGGTAAATATAAAGGTGACTTTTGGTAGAGGCTGGAGAAAAGAGGACAAAAAAACATCAGATTTTTTTTTTCCCCTTTAATTTCTGATGGTTGAAAACCAGCGGCAACTGAGTTCACCTGCAGATGTTACTGACATTTGTAACTGGGGCAGGGCAGACAAGATCTGTGTGCCAAGACTGCCTCCTTAGAAGCTGCTGATGGGAACATCCTGCTCAACTGAATCCACAGAAACCCTGAACACAGGAGCTTCACAGACCATTTGTGTTGAGGTACAAATGATCTTCTGGTTACAGAATTATTTGCAAGTGTACACTAAATTACTTCTCAAATACATTACATTTCTCTATATCCCACAGGCTTAGAAATCAGGAAACTGTGTGTCAGAACTGGATGACTTGTCTTTTTCTTGCTTGATGCTTCTGAACGATTTCCATAGAAACTTTGGCTTCGTACAATGGGATCGGTTCATCCAGCTGAGGTCTGAAATGGAACAAGAAATGTCTGGTGAGCATGCTCAGATCAACAGAAATATTGCAGGACAGTGCTGCAGACTTTACTTTCACTATGTAAACTTTGCTCCTTAAACAAAATAAAGAAGTTTTATAGCTTTGCCTGGATTCACAGAAGAAGGGAAGAGCCCTAAAGCAAATAGAAAACAGAAGTTTATTAAAAGATACTCTTCTTACAAGGGAAAAAAATTGGAAGTGATGGTGAGGCTTTTATCCTGCATTAAGAGGAAGAATCTTCCATTCCCACCTCATTATGGGAGGATATTACATTAATATCTAGTGAAGCCGTCACTCTTCTCTGAGGAGTATTAGACAGATCCATCATCTTTCACAGCCAACACCATTTCTTGATCACACACACTGCTGAGCAGCCAGATGCATCCTCTTCCTCCACCAAGAAAAGAATCTGCTGCCTCTGTTAAATTTTGATATACAGTGTAATCGTGGGGTTTACCAAGTTTCCTTGTGCTTAGCCTGCTATACTACAAACAGAAATAGACCATAAACCGCTCCATATGAACTATGCAGGGCACCTTTTCCTGAGCATCCCAATACAAATTTGCAGTACAGTGCTGGCAAGAGTTTTCTACTTCTAATGCTGAATTTTTAAGAAAGACATTAAAAAAATTGCATCTCACCTGAACACATTGCTTGACAATTTCTCCATTATATCCTCTACGATGGGTATCTACGAGGACCGTCAAGGTAACAACGTAAGTACAGACAGATCTTTTCTATAATCACGTTTGCTGGCAAGAGCCCTGTATTGATACAAAACCAGCAGGATCAAGGCAAAATGAAAATTAACCTCAATTCTAATCTTTAGATTAGATTTATGCACTTGTTTATATATCACAAAACTCATTTCCTGAAATAATATGCAGAAATGGAATTCTGAAAAATAAAGCAAAAAGGTTAAGGCTGACAAATGCAGCCCCCACTAGTACAACGTTATATAAACAGAATGGCAATTGCCTTTTTTGTGCAGAATGAACACGACAGACTTTGGTACCAGTTAACTATCCCTACTGTTCATACAGACATCTGAGGTGAAAAATCAAAACAAAGTTGGGAACATAGCAGTCTCTAAGTTTTTGGAGACCACTGTGCATCTGTAAGGGAATCTCTGAGTTAATGACTAACATTCATGACAATGCAATGAATGAGGCTGTATTTATTTAGTCATTATATGAAACTCAAAAAATAATGTTCCTTCATTTTAAGGGGAATCAGGTTAATATTTGAAGCTCGAGCCATTTTAAAAAGCAATTGCCTTGTGATTTCTTCAGATGGTATTAATGCCATATGCTTAAGAATTTCACAAGATCTGTAGATAAAAAAAAAAGAGGCAGATTTTTCTTTCAACTTTTAAAGCCTGTTGTGATATAATGTGCTGTTTTTATTAAAGAAACCCCAGGAGAGGACAGAAGGAATCTGTTTACTCAGCTTACGTCTTCTATGTGGATCACTACTCAATAAGCATCCAACACAAATACCAAACTATAAAATGATTCATGAAAACCTGCGTCCCATAAATATTTTCTTAGGGTGCCTGACCTTGCCTACTCTACTTTGCAGCGTAGTGGAGGAGGGGTAACTGTACTTCCTTGCAGTACAGTTAGTTGTTTCACAAACATAATGACTTAATCCTCACCTGCCTCTGCCATTCCGCTAAACTGCAAAAGTGATTCAGCAGATCTCATAATCTGCACTGCAGCAGAGAGCAGGGAGGCTCCTTAAAGCCATAAACAGCCAAACCTTCCATTGCTTGAAGCGATCCACTGAAAAGTGTCAGTAGAAAGCTCAGACTGCAGCTGCTTAAGACCAGATGTAGGTGATGCCAATGAAGGCGGCAT